>NC_031787.1:2385215-2559522 GCF_001522545.3 Parus major | reverse complement strand
GCTCCCTGCTGAAGCTCGGTTTGTCACCTGAGCCTTCACAGGCTGGAAGGAGGCAAAGAGGGAAGGGAAGCAGAGAATATGAACAGGTCTTGCATTGGCCTTTCTCAAGGCCAGAGAGATGTTTGTTCCCACAATTTTCCCTAGAGACAGAGGCTCGAATGGAAGTGACTGATATTCTCTTTGCCTGCCTGGTTGGGATGGCCACAACAAAATCAGTGGGTCCAGAATACTGCAGGGTATTAGCTTTGGGAACCCAGTAAACATGGGAAAGGAATGCCAGTGTTCAGCAGGATATGAATTTAAACTGCTGTGACTGAGCTGGTGTAATAGGCTTCACTATACAGATATTTTCAAATTTCTTTGTGTATTTTTCCCCTTGTCCTTGTTCTGACAGAAGAAATTTGGGCTGATTCAGGAAAACCTTCCTTGTGTTCCAGGCTGAGCAGAGCCATGAGGGCAGTGCACGGCTCCACCCAGGGGAACATTCCCTGTGAAGGTGTGCTCTGCACCTGCTGCTGCCCTCGCAGGCTGAGCACAGCGCTCCTGGATCGTGTACAGGACATGTGCTCTCAGCCTCCTGGGAGCTGGGAAACAAAAGGTGAGGAAGCTCCACAGGGGATGTGAGATTTGTGACTTGTAATGCATCTGCTTGCTCACACTGTTCTGCGAGAAGCAGAGCCTTTCCTTTATCCTACGAGGTGGTTTGATTACAGTACTCAAAGCCTTCTCCCCGCCTTTCTCTTGCTTCATGCTAACAGGACTGTGACCTGTCCCCTGGGGGTGCAGGAAAATACTTCACATATTTTTCCTCATCACTGCTCCTGTGTTGTAACTCTCAGCCTGATCTCTCTGAGCTCGTGGCAGCAAGGAGCTCCTTCCAAGTGACCAGGGAGCATTTGTGAGCAGTTTTCTGGGCTGCTGAGCAAGGGCTCTGGCTCTTGCAGTAGTGATGGTGAGCACGCTTTTGCGTACTGATTGCTGCTCAGAGGAGTATTAGGCATGTGGGAATGATTGCACCCACAGCTCAGTGTTAGTGCTGCTCATTCTCCATCTGCTCCGTGGAAGATCTAGGAAAGATGCCAGGAAAATATAGTGGTAAATAATGTTTCTATTGCACCTGCTATCGGAAACATGCAAAGTGTTTTGCAAGCTATGCCAAAGTCCTGCTGCCGCTAGGAAACGGGAGCAGTTCTTGTGCTTTCTTGTACTGGAAATGCTTAATGGGAGGTGTGAGGAGAAGACTTAACCCTGGGCACCACAGACCTGGTGGAGTCTAGCTCTGTTTCCAGACTTGCAGTATGAACTTGGTTATGAGAGAAGCATAAAAAATTAGTTGGATGCCTCACGGCAATTTGAAGAATCTGGAAGTGCTAGCAGACTGCTCAGTGACGTAAAAATGCTGCAATGACAGAAATATTTGTGCTCCTGGGCTTGTTCTACCTCAAACACCCAAGGGGCAGGACCTTGCCCCTTCCTCTGCATGCCAGGATGATGGCACTCCTCTGGGACCCTGGAGCAGCACTCATGGATCATTTCCTGAGGGGATACTGCTTCGTCCAAAACACTGTGTGACTCTCCTGCAATTTCTTTTATGAAGCATTCAAATATTTTAACTAAAACTCCTGTCTGCTTCTTTGCTCCTGCATATAAATCTGTAGCTATAAAATGTTTTGTCCTTGCAACAAGTCCCATGGAAGTAGCTTGCTCTGATTTGTTCCCAGTGTGTTGCCTCCTCACAGAGCAGACCATGCCATTGTAGCTGTATGTGTTTGTTTGTACAAACATCACTTTTTGTTTGTACATCATCATTTGATGAGTAGCTACATTCCTGTTACAGAACACCTGACCTGAAGCTCTTTCCCAATCTCAAGGACCAGAAGGACAAGTCAGGTTGCTGGTATGCATTTTCTGAAGGGATCCCTTCTTTCTGCATCTACAAACCTAGATGATGATTCTGGAAGAAATTATCCTCTAGCCTTGGATTTCCTATGTAAGGAATTAAAATGCCACTGTGATGTCTCCATAGCCATTACACAATATTTATGGGAATTCCTATTATATCCATTTGTGGTAGGAGCTTTCCTACTCACTTGCTTTCCAGCTGCTCAGCCTCATTGGAGCCCAGCAGAGTAACCCACTGCCCACCTAGACCCATTTTGGGCTGACTGGATGCTTGAGTACTCCTGCATCCCTTTAAAAATGAATACAGACTTTGAGTTCCCTTTGGAAATGCTCATAGATAAGCTGGAGACCATCACCATGAGAAAGATGTACAGGTAACCTATAGATGTTTGTTTAGACCTGTAGATGTTTGATTGGCCCTTGAAAGGGACACTGATAAATTAAGTGCTTGTGAACAAGAGAGCTTTGCAGTGGGTTTATCTGTGCAAAGCCTTGCACTCATTTTTGATTTGTTTCCACCAAAATGGTCACTGATCTCCTTGAGGACACCTTGGCTGGGTGCCTATTGAATGGAGGAACAAAGGAAGAGAAGCAGCTTGTCCAGGGACAGGAATGGAATCTGTCAGAACTGCATTTATTTATCTGGTATAATTTTCCCCAATGCTGTGCCAAAACCACACCTCTCTGGTGAGCTGGTTAGATGGAGCAGAGCATTCTTACAGCCTGGAGTCAGCTCGGGTTTTGCCTCCTATAAAACTAGTTTTTCTCACCCTCTTGCTGATAACTGACAAAAGTAAATCAGCTCCTACCTGTGAGACCCAAAGAAGCTGTAAATCAGCTCTACCATGTTTGTGTGGGAGGAGGAGATTTCCAAGTGCTTGGGAGGAAAGCTGCAATTTAAGTCAGTTACTTAGCAATGTTGTTTTCATGGCACACGTCTCCATGGGCTGGGTGCAGGGGGCAGAGCTGTTCCCATGGTGCTCAGATGTGACAAAGTTCATTTCATTCCACCACCTGTTCCTCAGGGATTGCAGTTCACCAAAAATCAGGGAAAACCCAAATGCTAAAAATACTTGCATGGAAGAGAAAACCCACAACACATTCATGTGGTATCAAGGGCCAGCTGCTTTGTGGAGATAAAAGTGCTGTGGCTTGTGTATTGTGAGGGACTTCACAGTTCAACAAACCGTGGCTTCTTCAGAGAGAAAGATGTGGCAGCTTTTTTCAACAGTATTATTTCCCAGGCCTTGGGTTTGCTTTCAGAAGCAAAAGCTGGAGATTCAGATTCAAGGGTATCACTGAGACTATTTTTTCATAATGGTAGAAGAGGTTTTGTGAATGAATAATAAAATCAGCTTTCCCAGCTATTCCCTTCTGGCTGGTGTCTGGCTGGGGCACAGTCTAACACTTGTGCAAACAGAACTAATGGCAGATGCCCTGTTATTTGTTTGTTCTAGCATAAAAGAGTGACTCTGTGGTGAGGTCTCAGACTTCTCAATCTTCCTTGTAACCCGCATTTTGTCTAAATTACTTCTCTGAAATCCATCTGTGTTATCCAGAAAATTCAAAACATGACAACTGCTCCCATTTCTATGTTTTTCTCAGGACAAGGCAGGTGGTAAGGAACCATGAAGGACTTCATGGATAAAACATTCTGCCTGTTGGTGCTAGAAGGCTTCTCTTTTATCAGAATAGTATCTGGGTAAAATCTTTGTGGTGTTATTAAAGAGTCATATATTCCTGGGGATTATTGCACAAAGACAAACCTCCCAGATAATAGACTGGAGAGCAAATGCTCATCAATGTGAGGTCAGATAGCCCTGGATATAATATCTAATAGATCTTCCTCATCAAAATATGCCTGAATCAACAAGGGATGATACAACTTCAAATATGATTCTTCCAAGTGTTAATGATATGATAAAGAGGTTGCTGAAGAACGTGCTAGCTGGGGTGATCATAGATTGATTCTATTTAAATTAACTGTAAGGATAAACAAAAGTAGGTTTGCGATTCAAATTTTCTGTTTCAAAGGGAGAGCTGATTAGGGAAACCAACATATTTGAATATAGATAAAGGTTTGGAATTTCTTTGTCAGCTGTTGTACAATTATTACCAGGATCTTACCCAAGTATAGGACTTTTCATTCCAGCATTTTGAAGGAACTGGAATATAGCAGAAAAAAGGGTTTGAACAGACTTTCCTCTGGGAATAGAACCATGCAGATGGAGGAGACAAACCAGGCAGCATGGAAATGAGATGAGGGGAGAGAGGAACGATGTTCTTAACAATACATGTGATATTATTAAATATTTGTATCGGTTTACATTCATGGAGAATTTTAAAATGTAATGGAATTGAAATGGATAGAATTCAGCAAGACAAAACGTGATTATGAGTTCACAGATTGAGAGATTTCTGCTGTTCATGGCACGTAGGTGTAATCAGATGGGGAGAAGAATGGGAGGGCCAGTCAAAATCTGGATCTGACCTGCCAGGTAGGAAAAATGCAATTTCAGTCATGGTAATTGGAGAAGGATGAGGGGTTATTAATGCATTGTACAAAGAAGGAATGAAATTTTAAATAGCTTTGCAGGTACTTAGCTCTGAAACAAGTTTAGAAAAAGGTTCTTAATTTTGCAGTAACCCTCGAAACCCCCCTGATGAGAGAAGGAAAGAGTCTACCACCTATAAATACACTGCAGGAATAAACAACAGGAAAAGAAACATATTTAAACCAAAGGATGGCATGAGTCAAAGGGCAAAAGGGTATGACTGGGCCAAGCATAAATCTTGATCTTGAAACAAGATAAATACCTATAACTCTCAGAACAGAGAGACTTTAGAAGAGTCTCTAAAGTGGTGCTGTGGAGAGGAGAAACTTATTCTAGAAAATAGAGGTCTGGAAGGCCTTTCCAGCCCCATGTTTTATGGAAAGGATAATGCAGAAACAGCTGAGCAAGCTGACTTTAAAAGCACCAGGTGCCATCAGGAGATAATAATTTTGTTCTAGGTGGCAGGAAACTGAATTATGTTTTTAGGAGCAGCATTCAGGTGGAGTCTGGTTATCTCCACCAGTGTTTGCCAAAGGCCATTCACCTCTGGTCTTTGAGACAACAGGGCAAGTTTCAGGGCAATACACATTTTGCTACAATGCTTTCAGACTTGCCTGGACCAATGTTGAATGTATACATTCTTAAAGAACACGTGCCTACATTGTCATCCCCTTGGAGTAGAGAATATGTTTCCTGATTCTACAACCTGGCTCTAATTCAATTTAAGGAACTGCTGATGGCAGTTTGGGCAGTTTATGAATGGTAGGAAAACATGAGGTCCAGATGCATTGAACCAGATCCTCCATTGCAAGACATGGACTTTGCTTGCAAAGGTTTTATTTATAATGTTCTTTACAACTATACTGATGAATGTCTGGAATTTGTAAAACAAGCCATAGGATACATCTGTGGGAATATTGCTGTTGAGTCATTTTAGGAAATGATGCAGGTTGGAAACTTTACAATATTCTTCCTGCTGAAGTGGGTATTTCCCAACATTTGCCCAGCCCTCTTTACAGTGAAATTGTCTGCCAGTGAATGCCCAGTAGTAAACTGCAACGTGGCAAGAACTGTTCTGTCAGAGGTTACATTACCTTAACTGTGTCTGGGACCTGGTGCTTTGAAGGGAAGGAGGGCTCTTGCAGGTGTTCAGGCAGATGTCCCTGAACAGCAGGAGAGTGACAGTTTCCAGTGCTACACGTACAGATATAGTTTACCTTGTTCCTTTTACCTGGCTTGCATGGTTCTGTGACTGGTCTTGCTGCAGGTTACATTCCTGGATGAGGTCTGAGCTGCTCCAGCATCTCAAATGAGCAGTAGCTACACTGGTATATATCTTAGAAGAATTAGCTGCTAAAAAGAGTTAGTTTGAAACAGCAATCCTGAGAGGTTTGTTCTATTCTTGAGAGTTAAACACTTAAGCAATGCCCTCTAGCTTTGTTCTGACTTTGTAATTCTCTGTAGTTTAGCAAACCTTACAAACCTTGCCCTCTTTCCACATATCAATTGTGGTTCATTAGGCTTTGCAGCAATGAGCATAGGAACAGACAAGTGATAAGAGTTGGCATTTATGCTCTTCAGTAGCATCACTTGCCACTGCTGTTAAAGCCATTTTTTTCCATCTTTGCACTTGCTCAGAAAGAAAAAAGCATTTGAACAAACAGAAGCATTTGCCTTAAGATTTATTCTGATTTTATAGATATATACACGTGTGTGTATGCACATATACATATATATGCATATGCATATATATATTTGAATTTGACTCTAATTAAAAACAGATTATCAGAGCAGATGAAGCCATTTCTGCCTATTTCATGTGATAACCTCTATGTTTTATCTGTAGACTTCTGTAAGCTTTCTTGCTGTTTGAACTACACAGGTTTTCAGAAAAATATCTAATTTTGGCTTGAATAATTTTTGGTAAAGTAGAATTGCTATGATTGCTGGTGAATTGCTCTGGCTAATTATCCTCATTACTAATAAATATGTGCCTTGTTTGCTGTTTGTATCCAGCTGGTCAGGGCTTTTTTACAGTTTTCTCACACAGACAACTGTAACAATTGAATTTGTTTTCCTACATGTACAAAATTAGTTTTGTACATGCACAAAACCCTGTGCAAATCAGCCGTTGGCCTAAAAATCCAAACCCATGTGTGCTTCTTGAATCTGTTGTTATCAAACATCATTCCCAGCCCCTTCATCTTTCTTGCAGCTGTTTCCTGAGTGCTCTTCTGTTTATCAACAGCCTTCCTGAGTGGCAGTCAACAAAGCTGCACTTGCTGTGTCTGGGGTAGATGTGACACTGCGACTGAACAGTGACAGCACTCGCTGCCTGTTTCAGTGCTGAGAGCACATTTCCTACAGCTCTGTGCTGGGAACTCCTCAAGTTTGAGCTTCTTGCTCTCAGCCTAGTCACCTTTCCAAAGGGACTGCTTTCCTTTGGCTGTAAGACTCAGATCTGTGTTCTCATACACTAAAACATTCCAACTTGACAAGCAGTCCACATCATTCCAGCAGTGAACTCTGCTGTCCTCATTTACTAAAAGCTTTAGAATTAGGATGTGGCTGTTGATTGTGTCCTCCCTTGTTGCTTACAATGCATTAAAGAAAACAGAGCTGAAATTCCTGAGCAGCTCCTTCAGAATTATGCTTAGTAAAATGTCCTCACTTGTATTGTGTGACTTGTTGTACAGCCAGGTTTAACTCATTTAATGTGTCATGGTAAGTCTCAGCTGCCATAGGTTCCTGATGAGCATGTCACATAAAACCAAGTGAAGTGTGCAAGAGTCCAGTCCAGTGACACTGATGCCTTTCAGCAGGCAAGGAAAGTTTTGATCCCTTTAAAATAAAAATCAAATGCATTTGGCAAGTTCTATTTTCTGATAAACACTTGTTTGTTGGTACTAATTATATGATCCCTCTGTTTTTTGATTAATCAAGTTAGCCCTTACACTATTTTACTCAGGACTGATGCCTGCCTGTCAGGCCAGCACTTCTGTTTAAAATATTGGCACAACATGGGCATCTTTCCAGGCTCCTGGAAGTTCTCTCTGTGAACAGGTATCAGCAAGTCTCGTGTCAGCAGATCAGAGCACCCTCATCCAGCTTTTTTTACAACCTGTGAAGTTCTGTCAAGGCTTCTGCAGCTTCAGCCTGGTCTACTGCTGACAGCTCTATCCCATTAGGTAATGAGGAGGCAGTATGTTGTCAGCTCTGTTCTTAAGTTAAAACAGACTGGAAAACAAAAATATTGCTTACAGAATGTTCTGTGTCCTTTTGCTTGTTATCAACTTGGTTTACTTTTATGTTTCAAGTTATCAAAATATGTCCTTTCTATGGTAATAGTATGTTTATTGTAGCCTCTTTCTCAGCAGGTGGCTTTCTAGAGTCCTCTAACCCTTCCCTTGACTAATTGGGCTCATGATTATTTCAACTTTGTGAAAGAGTCCCTGTGAAACACCAAGCACTCAGTGGCTGTATTCTGTTTGCACACAAGAAAGATGACCCAAGTAAAAGCACACCTACACAAATCACAACCAGCATTTAGTTATGTGCTCAGTTCCCTCTGGTGTCAAAATTGAAGCCTAATTTAAAGCTTCTCTTATTAAGATACAGGATTATTTGCACTAAGAAGTAGAAACTGCTAATAATGAGTGCCAGGTAACTTTGTAATTGGCAGACACATCCCTTTACTTAGTATCTATGCATTTTTTTTTTCTCCCTTATCTCTTCATTCAATAAGAGGTAAATTCAAGTGCCTCTTACCTACCCTTTACCCTATGCTACTTTACCTAGGCAGTGGATTGAGAACCTCATTCTTTCTCTTTCCTTTTAAGGCATGAATGATCTGAGAATAATTTGACTGTTCTTTCTCAAATTGCTCTTAAACTCCCTGATCCTGATTCAAACTGTGATTCCTTCAAAGCATCTCACTTGTACCTGCAACCACTGCTACCTTGGGTAGAAACCTAGCTCAGCTTTCTAAATTTGGAGTAGCACTTTGGCTTTGAAGAAGGACTGCCTTTCTTTTTCTTTCTTTTTTTATTTTAATGCTCATGGTACAGAATTTGCTGTGATACACAAAGAGCTCTTTGACAGATATTCTTGGTCTCTTTACAAGCTGGGCAGGGCAACCCACCAGTGAAGTAACCTCTGTGTGTTCTGTTGTGTTTGATCAAGTGAATCAGTCACCAGTGAGCCCTTCAGAGCTTGAAACTGTTGAACTAAGTGCTGAACCACTAGGAACTGGTGCTGGTTCATTCCATCCTGGCTGCCTGGCTGTCAAATCCTGTCCCACAGAATTGTAGGCAACCATTCAGTTCCAGGATGTACTTGCTGGTAGTCTAGGGGGCTGCATTCCCAATATCCTATTGTAAACCAAATGGCTTCACTGTAAATGCTGAAAAGGCAGGAAAATTACTAAGTGTGAAATAAAATAAACCCATCTTCAGAAAGCTCAGACTGATCCTTTGGGTGATGAGGTTATAGATGTATTTTGTTTAACTGAAAATGCTTCAGTCTGCTTAGAGCCCTATAAATTCAAATCACCCTGCTGATACTAACATAAAGCACATGATGTTATGAGACTGGACTTGCAATTTTCATGACAATGACTGAATGCCCAGTCCTAATTAGAGCTGCTAGTACTAATCCAGAATTTTCAAAGTTGCTTGAGGAAATTTGGTCTTGAAATAAATCAACTTGATTGAGTAAACCACATAGAGCTGTTGGAGTCCCAGCCTGCTCCACTCTGCATGACTGTATCTTTTACCTGTCCTCATGTAGGCAAAGAAAAGCAGTGGAACCATTTCTGTTAATGTTTTTGCAAGAATTGCCTTCTCATGGCTTGAGCCCTTTTGTAAGATGCCAGGAAGCTGTTTATGAATTGGTAACTGCTGGGTCTGTTCTTATTGTTTTAGGATTCCTCTGCTCCCACATGGATCTGGCAGTCTCTTCCTAAAATGCTGGGGTAGTGCAAGAATGCTATTTCTGTAGCTATCCATTCCACACTGGGTTCTTAAATGCTAGTTAATCAGACCTCAAGTATTTGGCTGTTCTGAGAAGTGGGACTAAAGGCAAAGATGCATCTTACCATCTGCAGAATCAACTCCTCCAGTGGACGGAGGCAGAAGTTCAGAGTCTACATCCTTCATTCAAACAGAACAAAACTTGCCAAAAATGTGGCATACTAGTAATTGTAGTCCCTGCTGGGACTTGAGGTGACACCACAAACTCCATTTATTTGGAGCATTAAGATTCCTCTGAGTATAATGAAGGCCAGGACTTCTAGAGATGGATCATGGCATTCAACAAACCTGAATATCAAAGGCCATTTTTGTTAAGAAATCACAAAGGACAGTGGCACTGTTTGCCTTCTGTATCAACTGCCTCTGGGAGTGAACAGAGCTGTTTGGAGTGCTTGTGGTTTTTTTTGGTGTGGGGCTTTTTTGGGTTTTTTTCCCTTTAATTTGGTTTTGGTTGGCATGAGCTATTCTATGGAAGGCAGCCTGGAACACTATACAAATGTTGTAACTGAAAGATTCACAAACAAATATTCCAGCATTTATGCAGAATTGTAGTGGAGAGTGAGAGCAGCTGTTTGTATTGTTGCAAAAGCTAAATGTTTTCATAGAAAAACAGCTTCTTCTGCATCCAATTTATCTTTTTAAACACAACAGTGTGAGGATCAGAAAAGAACTGGGCCTGGGGATGCCAGCTTCTGTTCATGGACTTTGCTTTTGATTCACTGTCTTTGCCTCCATCATGTTTCTGCTGAATTCAAGGAATTAAAACACTGCTGCACTTTCAATATTAAGTCTAATTTGGCTTCTGAGAGATCTTAAAAGTTCTGTGCATCTTGGGGCACTGTTTGTATCTTCTTTGTTTAATGAACTTGTTCTGGAGGTGCCATGGTCAGTGTGCAGAGCCCTCCTCAGTGAGATGTGTCGTATGTGAATGTGATGATTCAAATGACCAGAAGGTTATTCACATCAGTGAGCACTGAATGCATGAAATAGTGAGATCCAGAGGTCTCCAGAGGTAGTTTAGAGTAGAGAGCCTGTCTGAGAGAGTGACTGCTGGAAAACATGGAGATATGTGTTAATGTATATCCCCCTTCACTGCTTTGGGAGGGCTGTTTGATCCTTGTCAAGTCTCCCTGGTACAGCATCTCTCACAAGAAACCTCTGAGCTGGATGAGCTTGTAAATGCTACTGTGTAATATCAAGTGTCAGTAACACAGGTTAATTCAGCTGAGAAATCTGTGAAGAAAAAAGAAACCATGAGATAACCATGGGCATAATGGGAATGTAGGTGTTTAATTGCAGGGTTGTGATTTTTGTTCTGCAGAGCTGCAATCTGTTTGAAGCCTAAGAATGCACAGGGCTAGAGACAGTTGTGTCATTGTCCTGTGTTTTGCCCTCACAACCTTGATGACCACCTGATGATATGACTTTTCATGGAATTTAAGGCTTGTGTGTGGATAACCCAAAATCTGGGGCTTGTGATCCTGTAGTATAATATTCTATATTATATTATTCTATAGTAGCTCTGTTTTTCTTAAGTGAGAAGCTGTGTGTCTGTGTGTCTGAGTTCTGATTTTGAATCAGATAAAGCAAAACACAGGAAAAGGACAATAATAACACTGAGTCATAATTATTTGCAGTTGAACATGTTAGACTGTCATATGCAGTTACTGCTCCTGATAATGGTAGTGCCTACACTGGTGTCCATTTGGGTAAAGCCTTTCTTCAGGGAGACTCCAGCCCTTTTACAGTTCTGGTTTAGAGATTGTTGAGACTTTCTGAAGACAAAAATGTGGGACTTTTCTCCCAAAGGTTTTTATTAACTGAATAAGAAAACTGGGTTTGAAACAAGCTAGGCTAATTTCCATTATTTCCAGAAGGGCAATGTGATGTTCTCTTGATGGTCCAGCTCCTCAGCTTGTAGCAACTGCTTAAACTAGGTAAGGTTCAGCCTGGTTATCAACAGAGATCACATCTGGGTCTTGCCTTCCACAGGTGGTCCAGCTGGCCATTCTTCTCTGCAAACAGCTGTGCTCCCCTGGGAGAGAAGGTGGGAGTCTGGTCATAAGCTTCCTGCAGGCCAGGAACAGCCCTGGATCAGCAACTGCACTATGTCACTGGAGTTAATATTGGCACACTGGCAAATGTGGATTTGTTTCCTCAAAGACAAGTTCTGTTGTCAAACAGAAGCACTTCTGCTCATACTGACCCTCTCTAGAACTCTGAAGATGAGGAAAAATCAATAAGTGTAGACTGGGATAAACTAAAATAAACATTTTCAAGCTTTTATGATACTAACAAAATACTGAAAGGAAGAAAATAATCCCTGAAGGGATACACTCTGTTGACTGCCCTGGAGAGAGCAGACTAACAAGTGAGTCTGTTCTTTCCTCACAGAATATGCAGCCAGATGCCTGCAAGCTCCCTCAGCACAGGACTAGTGCCTGGTTTGCTTTGGTCTCACTCATCATTGTGTTTGTGGCCACTGGGACCAGACAGCGATGGGGTATGGGCTGAGGGGCTTTCAGAGACCAGGAAGGCTGATAATTCTCTAAATCCTACTAATGCCTGTTAGTTTGATTCTGCAGGAACTGGCCAGGGCTCATTCTGGAGCAGAGATAACGTGTATTATGTGGAAGAAACAGGAAGATGAGCTAGCTGAGCTCAGACTTGGTTTTCAATGTATCCATATACCTCTTGTTAATGATCCCAGTATGAAGGAGATTCCTAGCTTTTAAACAAAACATAGTATCCCCAGTACCTCAGAGGATGCTGTCCATCTTTGTCACCTGGGCTAGGCAGACACTCTGTTTTGCAGTCACCATTTCAAGACCAGGTTGTTGTCATATGCTTTCCTAGGGGCTGTTCTCAGATCAAGCTAATGACTGAGGTAGGTGCACAAAATGTGTGCTTGGTAAACAGACTAAGAACAGGTATCTTCAGGGCTAGGACTTTAACCCACCCAGCCTGACCTCCTGTATCATCAAATTATAGCGCATTCTCTCTGCAGGGAGTGCAGTATCTCATGTTGAATTCAATAATGCACTTTCTAGAAAGGCAATCAAACCTGGATCGGAGGACATAAAGGGATAGAGAATACACTTCTTCTTTAGTATTTTGTTCCAGAGGATAATCATTCTGTAACAAATGTGAACCAGATGATTCATTAGAATTTTTCTAACTCCAGCTCTAAGCATTGTTCTGGTTCTTGCTATGCCTTTCCCCCCTTGATTAGAGCTCTTAAAACTGGCATTTTTCTCCCCATGTTAGAACTTGCACAGTGTAATCAACCTGCCTCTCAACACTCTGTAACAGCAATGTCTCTGAGCTAGAATCTATGCTGCTCCTCTTAAAAGCAGTTCAGTTATGATTCATCCTGCCAGTAAAGACCTCTCTATTTTACTTTTTCCAGTTCCCTTTGCTTTCCCTTAACATAAATCTCGTGACATGGATGCACTGGCATCTCCTGTGAGTTTTCCATGTACAGTTAAAGGTGTTAGGGTTGGCTGCAAGACCCTGTGTGTCCAAGTAACTCACTGCCCAACCAGTGTCTCTGTGCTGTATCTGTGGTTGTCTCTGAGCTGAAAGCTCTCTCTGCATCAGAAATAAAAGGATGCTCTTGCATGCTCCTTCAGGTTGGTCCTGCATTGCTCCATGTCCAACGGCCATCAGAAGTCTGCCTGAACTTTGGAACACATATGCTGACCTTTAATAGTAAGGTGGTGTTTGGGATGATTTTTATTTTCCTTGGGGATTTGCTGGAATTGAGGAGGTTTGGAGTAGTCACTCCATAGCCTTTTTAGGCAGTTATTCTAATGTACATTAAGCCACCATGGCTCCAGTGTTAGTTGTGTTTGTGTGCTTGATACTGGTTAAAAGAAAAAATGAAATTAAACAACCATTCCTTAAGAAAACTGTGTTTTCTTAGCTGCTTTTAGGAGAACCATCAGACTCAAAAGACTAAGGTCTAATTTTACCCTACCTTTTAAACTCATTGACATCTCTGAACATTATTTTCTGTGTGCAGAGCCTGGGGTAAACCAAGCAATGAGAAAACAGACTGTGAGAGTCCAACAGCAGGGAGAATAGATTGTGGAGCAGACCATTTATATCTGAGGGCTCCTGGACACTTCAGCTGCTCTCTGTAGAACATCTTGATCCCACAGTTCAGCTGTGTTTAGTGCCTGATATGTCAAAAAACCCATGAGTTTTGCCTCCACTGCTGGGCAAGCCAAGTGGCCCTTGTAAAGCCATTTCACTTTTTTTCCTTTTTCTTCCTTTCCTTTTTTCTTTCTTTTTCTTCTTTATAGTTCCACCATTTTCTGTTGCTTTTGGTTGGTTTGTTTTTTGTTTGTTTGCTTGGTTTGTTTTTTGTGTTTCCTTTTGGGCTATATAACATGTGAGCAATGTAACTTAACCAAATTAAGTACACCACTAGAATTCTGAAAATAGTGGGAACATGAACAAGCACTTTTGCCAATATAACTATTCCCATATAGTCACATCTGAACTGCAGATGCTGCTATGGAGCAAAAAATTATCCCCTAGACTTCAATAAGTCAACCTGAACATTATCATTAAACCAGATATGTTGTTTGTGTTACTGAAATGAACTCTGGAACATCTGTGCAGACCCATTCCCAATGTTAAAATGTCACCTCTCACTATTTGGGAGTGCCATGTATCACCGGAAATTGTGTTTGCTCCTTTCCTCAGGGGTGTTGCACAAACAGCCCTGAATTGCAGCTGACTCACCAAAAGGTGCCCTTTTCTCTGGTAGCATCCTGAGAGTTATGTTGGTGGTATCTCACCAGATTTCTGGCATAGTCTGAATCTGCTGTCACTGGTGGGCAGGGTGTGACACAGCCAGGTATGCTGAGCACACACACACCGGCCGTCCTGCAAGCACAGAGAAACACAGCAGGGATTTGTTTAAATACCTGAGAGACAAAGGCTTTAATCACATTTTCTTAAGTGAGATCAACAAACTGAGAGAAATCTGAAATTGTAACATGCTGTTCTTGGACATGCATTGGCTCTCCAGCAGTCTTTTTATTTCTCTGGTTTTAGTTACCTTTTGTAGTTTTATGACAGGTATGACAGGCTGGAGCCACTCTGGTTGTGAACACTTTTATGTCTTTGAAGATTCTCCTTTTGAAATTAAATGTTTCTTGGCCGTTCTTAGCTCAAAGGTGGAACTTTATAGGGAGCTGGATGGAACTGTTTGCAGTGGGGGGAACTCCAGAGCAATTTTACTTCCTTTGAAGATGTGTGTTGTTCCTGCAGCTACTTCTGTGCAGTAGGAAAATCATCTGGGGCCAAGCAGGAAGTTGTGAGGTCGGTGGCACATCCCAGCGAGCCCTCGCCCTGCATCACATTGTCCCTTCCCTGCCAGCCCGTGTGACAGGAGACAGCTCTGGGCACTCAGGATAGCCAAGGAGAACTTTTGTACAGATTTATTCTTAAAACACACATCTGAGGGCGGGCCCGCACAGCCCACATGGAGTTCATTGTTGGGTACAAGCCGGTAGTGCTGGAGCCATTGGTTTTGTTTGGTGGGTTTGTTTGTTTTTTTCCAGCTACCTCCACACTTCCGCCCACCCGTGTGTTTGAAGCTTGTTGTGCAGTGCTGAAGAATAATAGAGGTAGATAAAGGAAATTCATGACATGAGCCATTGCGCCGGTGATGCTGTGGGTAGGTAAGAGCCGGCCTCCCCCGGGCTGAGGGGGAATCCCCTCACAGCCGGCCTCAGGGGACCACCTGAGGGAAAACCTCCTCATGAGCGGGCTGGGCTGGGCTGGGCTGAGGGCGGATCCCCTCAGGGCCGAGCTGAGCTTTCTGTGGAACCGCTTATCATGGCCGGGCTGAGGGATTCCCTCAGGGCACCTCGGGGGGAGCTGAAGGGACACTGAAAACAGATGAAAAGCCGACCTGAAGCGGCTGACGGACCTCTCGGGACCGGTCTGAGGAGGGATGAGGAGGCGCCCTGAGGGGATCCCCCTACGGGCTGCTCCGTGGACGGCTGAAGGGCCGGTGTAGAGCACGGCTGAGAGGGCAGCTGCAAGGGCCGGCTCAAGGGCGGCTGAGGGGCCGCCCTGCTGGGCCGCCCCGGGCCGGGCTCACCGACCCTTCGGGGCCGCTGGGGCGGGGCGCGCACGGCCGGCGGGGCGGGGCGGGACACGGGCGGAGCCTTCCCCGGGCGCCGCCTCACCGGCCCCGGCCCCGCCCGGGCTGTCAGAGCCGGCCTGTCCCGGGCAGGCTCGGGGCGACCGCGGGATGCGGCGCTGAGCGCGCTCCGCTCGCTTTCTCTGGCCGTCTGTCCGTCCGTCCGTCCGTCTCCCCGCCCGGGCTCCCACACGCCGAGATTCCCTCCCGCAGCCCATGATGTGCCTGGAAAGCGACGGCTCCTCCGGCAGCAGCCCGGGCTGCGGCGGGCGGCTCCGAGCTGGCGACGAGGAGGAGGAGGAGGACGGCGAGCGGGGCTGCTGCGGCCGGGGCGCCGAGGGCGAGGTGCAGACCCTGTCGGGCAGGATGAATCCTCCGGCGGCCGGCAAGCACCCCGACCGCCCCGCCGCCCTCCGCAAGGCGCCGACCCTCGGCCGGGCCCGGGTAGCGGCCGCCGGCATCCTCAGTGTGGGCAACGTGCTCAACTACCTGGACCGGTACACGGTGGCAGGTGAGTGCACTCCGCTGCTGTGAGGGCATCCCCCGCTGCCCGGGGACAGCCCTTCCCGGGCACGGTGCAGCCGCCGCCGTCCCCAGGGTTGTCCCGGGGTCAGCGGGGCTCGCCCGCCGCGCCGGGGCTGGAGAGAAGGGATGGCGTGAGGGATGCGGCGCGGCCGGTGCCCATTGTGCGGCCCCTCCGGTATTGTTCTCTAGTTTGTCTGAATTTTACCGAAAATAAGAGGAGCGCCCTTTGTTTGTCTGGGCTCGATGGCGGAATCGGTGCTGGATGGGATTCGGGAGGGAGCGGTGTCTGCAGCGCGGTGAGAGCGGAGGGCGCTCGGCGCGGTTCGGGGGCGATGGCAGACGCGTTATCGATCCCGGCACGGGGTGAACGCTGCGGGCGACAGGTGCAGCTGCGGCCGGAGAGACACGGGCACGCTGCTCCCAAACGGGGGGAGACAGGCGTGAGAGCGCGGCGTGTCCTTGGGTGAAAATCGCAGCGAAGCAAATCCCCTTTGCTTTGTTTCTGCGGAGTGCGTCCAGCCTGGAACACCCGGCTGCCCTTCAGCCCTGTGCCAAGGAGGGTCCCTTCCCTGCAGAACTCCCGAGCAGGTGACAGCAGAGCTGGCAGGAGCGGGCGCTGGAGGAGCAGCTAGGCAGCTGCAGTGCACTTTGCAAAGCTCGGTTTTCTTGAGGTAAACACTTAAAATCATGCGCTGGTGGATGTGTGACCAGCCGTACTGTGTGAACCACTATGTTCCTCAGTACTTACTACTACTGTGAAGCTCAGCTCCAAAGCTAATGTCTGGATGTTTACTGTGCCATCCCTGGAGAGGACTCCCTGTTTATTCTTGTCAGGCAATAACAGCAGGGAGGAAAATCATCACTGAACTTTTTCTAATTAGAAATGAAGTAGGCTTGTTGGTAATCAACTGTCTCATGTCATTAGAATATAATACATATTCTCTGTTTGGCAATACTGATAATTTTATCTTCAGAGCTTACAAAGGGGTTTGTGCATGTATAAATTTTTCTCTATGCATATATATATATTTTAATCACTAGGACTCAATGTGGTGTTAAGCAAATCCGATATTTGTTTATACTACATTAAAATAATATATGTTTGTAGGGCAGTGATAGACTGCAAGGGACATAAATTTAAGTCACTGTTGTCAGAATAAGGTGGCCAGGTTGTGTTTATTTTGTCTGAAGTAGGGAGATGGGGAGGATTAGAAGGAAAATTTAGCTGGCACCATTGTGGCTTTTTTTTTTCCTTCTTTTCAGATGTGGCTTGTTCCTTCGGGAAACATAAAGGCCAGTATTGGGAGATATTGAGTACTTGTCTGGTAGTCAGTCTGTTACAGAAGGGAGCTTGAAGATACAAGGTTAACCTGTTATTATTGAAGAAAATTGTAGTGTGCTCCCTTGCCCTCAAATGGGGACATCTCTAAGTAGAGTTTTACTACAAAGCACCTTTAAAGAATGGAAAGTTTCCTTTTTAGGAAGCTATTCCTCCTCTCTTAAATGAATTCTTAAAAAAAACAAGCAAAACACATCTAGTTCATTTATTTGCTCTAGCACTTTCACCAAGACCTTTGCCATCTGATTTTTCTGCCTGCTAGAACTGAAAGCATTTTCTTTTCTGGAAAGGCTAGAAGGTGCCTGACCAAGCTAAAGATAAAAATGCCTGCCTACTGTAATGTGGTATTGCCAAACCCAGTGCTGTGATTGCTGGTATTTCTAGGACAAGCTCTGATATTACTGTGCTCATTACCTGCCCTGTGGAACTTATCTATTAGCATTCAGTTTGATATCAAAGGTTTAAGATCTCAGACATCAGACTTGCCTTTGGGGACAGAATCAAACTTTGCATGGGCTTTTTGTCTTCTGTCAATTGGTATTTACTTTTCAAACTGGTGTTATATATAAGTGCTAATCTAAAGCATGAATTAATTTAAATCCAGTGTAATGGAAGAGTTGTGGTAATAAAAATTATATGTTTTGGGCTCAAAACTGACTTGATTATAAAGTCTTCTCTAAAAGTAATCTTTACTTTTGTATTTTGAGTCTTAGTTCATACCACATGCTTATGTGATGTGCACTTGCAGATGAATCAAGCTAGCACTTTGAATATTTAGCTCATGTCTCAAGACAGGTAATAATTAGTAAATACAACTCTCCAGACCTTCAAAGTACATTTCAAATACGAATTGTTGCAGCAACATAATAAGGGATTTTAACACCAGCCACATTATGGCAGGGGAAGTAGCATCAGAAGTTATGATTTACCTAAGGCCAGTGGACTGTTGTGAGAACTGGAATTAATTTCTGGTTCCAGCTCTATTTGAAACAAGTGTTAGAGGAGCAGCTGTACCAATGGAAACTGGTTCCTGAGGATTTGTCTCTGGGGTGATCCCTGCTGTGGATTCTCTGATGTCAAATCATAGCTGACCTTTGTCATTAGCCTTATAAGAGTCTTACATCTACCCAACAATTTTTTTTTAAATGAAAGTGATGGAAGTTTTGGGACTTCTTCCTGCTGTCAAATTTAGTCAAAGGCAGGTCAGTGGCCTCAAAAGCAATTAGCAGGCAGCTGACAGACAGACATCAGCAAACAAAGTATTCAGCTGTTTGGGCACGATACTCCAAGTACTTGAGAACTTGGTTGCAACCATTTTGGTCTTCCAAAAATTATAAGAAAAAGCAAGTATATATTTAGTGTGTGCATTTATGCATATATATATATATATATATAAAACAAGTATATGCAAGTAAGTGTTTATTTACTGAGGAAAAAAATCATATACAGAGTTATTTCCAGATGTAATTTCTTGAGCATCTTCCACTATTTACTAACACATCCTCACAGAAGCTGGACAGTAGGTACCCAGTCAATGCAAGAGCATCTTATATAATAAAAATAACTAGGCTGGCCAGTACTATAGCACATCTTGCCCTTAAAAGTAAAAGCTTTTGCATTGCTACAAAGCAAACAGCAAATGTGTTATTTCTTGGTGTTTACACTCTGACACATAAACATTGTGTATAATGAGTTGGTTTTGGGTAATCTTTTTTTCAAGTGCAACACACAAGGAAGTAGCTGCTTGTTTTCCTGGTTTTGGTTTAATGACTTCCCAGAAAGGACTAAATGAGTTTATGATGGGATATGCCCTTTTGGTATCTGGGACAGAGCTTGAGTGCAGTTTCCAAGATACAGGGCATACAGCTTCACACCTGACACTAAGTTTGCAGCTTTTTTGGGAATACATGATGAAAATGGGCCTTCACTGAGGATTGGCCTGTTTCTTAAGGTTTGAGAATAAGTTTCTTCCAGTACTTGAAAATAAAGTCAGCACAGCAGTAGTGGGTATTTCAGTAAGGTCCTTATGTTTACAAAGAAGTTTCCAGTGCATGTGGAGTATGTTGAAGTATACTGATATTTGGGAGAAGCTGTCCCAGACATAAAGTGAGAGTGCCTCTACTGTGGCTCTTATAAAGAAAAGATTGAAAACTCAATCAATGCTGAGCATTACCAACTTGAAGGGAAATGATCCTCTGCAATTTTCTTAATGGATCTTTGATCATAATGAAAACAGTTCCCCATGGAAAAAGCATTCTTTCAAAAGCTGTGATATTTCGCTGCTATTAGGATAGCAAACAGGTAAAGACAAAGGGAAAACAAAAGTAATGAAAACATTGCAGATTTCCCGTGAAACTGCAGGATTTCAGCCATCCCATGATGCTGGGACATATCTAATTCCTTAATGAAGTTTTGGGAAAAGTCATCTTGTTTTCAGAAGCTTGGAATGTGGTTTCACAATTATACCATAGGTGACCTTTTACTGTGCCTGCTGTTGACGATGAAAATCGTCTTGCTTCATTAGGGTGTCACCTCCACCTTCTAATTCAGATGCTACTTCCTGGCATTTCTGTAGTGCTTTAATTTAAAGGTAACGATTTAATTAAGCTGGAGAACTACCCAGCAAAGTAAATGAGTCTCACTATCCCACTAGAGAAGGGGAAACCAAGTTGCAGAATGTTGGGGATTTGCCTGTGGTAATGGAGTTAGTGACAGCCTTGGCTGGTATCAGTTCATCCTTGAGGTTCTCCATCCCTGTCACACAGTATGTCACAGACTTTGGTCTGCTGGTTTTGTCCCTTAAATGTCTGCAACTTGCTAATAACTGTATTTGTGTTAATTAGCCTCTCATTACAACACATAGTTGCAAATCAAATGCCATTCTTTGAAGATACATATATGCAAATGATCACTGAAAGTTGAAAGTCAAGTTTACAACTATGTAGTACAGACTCCAGCTGAAGGGTTAGGAAAGGTTCAGCACTGACTCCCGAGTGCAAAGACATTCAAGAGGTTGTGAGCCAAAGCTGCTTCTTTTTGCTTGTGAGCTCACATTTCTGATAGTAACACAGTGCCCCATTGAGTGTTTCTTGGGGAATGTAGTCGGAGAATTCACATGGAATGGGATAAAAAGAGCCCCTTCTCCCCTTGTAACAAGACTATGCTCAGTGCTTATAGCTTCAGGGAGGGAAGTGTGAAGGGGCAGTGCAAGCACCCAGGACACAGCTCTGGAAGGACTGTAGTGCTGGAAAATAGTAGAAAATAACACTGACAGAATGCACTTGAGCCAGCAGTGCTGCCAGCTCACACATGTGAGAGTTTGTGAAATGATGACAGTATTTTACTTGGGCAGCAGGGACCTGCTCCTGTCTCAAAATTCAACAAGTCCTGCTTTGGGAGCAGAATTTAGACTTGAACCTCATCCACTTCAAAAGCAGGAGACAGAAAATGCTCTGCAGCACAATGACAGGGAGTGTGCTGTAGCATCTTCTTCTCTAGTGTTCTGTTTTCAGTGTGTGATGGCCTTTATTGCAAAGTCTGCTGCTTCCTGCTTGCTGCTTCTTATGCAAGTTGGCAGGATTTGTTCCAGAGTATTTTACATTTCAAGTGAAGTCTTATTATGTTTAATCATAGTATTTTTTTCTTCCTTGTGCTGTAGGTTTGCCAGATACTAACTATCTTTGTTATTATGTGCAGATTTTCCTGTTTGACTCTTAGATCCTCTTTCATGCATGTTGATTAATTTTATCCCCAAAGCATCCAAGTCATCACAGCCAGAGAATGTGGCCTTTATTACACGGAGTTAATACACTCATAAATATTGAGTGTGTTCTTAAGAATAATGTAATGATCTTACTAGTCCCTTGATCTCTGTGACTGTCAATACCAGCTTTGTGATAAAGCTTCTCTGGTCAAAAGTGTGGGAAATCTGTAATCATTCCTTCAGACTTTTCAAGTACCATACCAAGCTGCAATAGGGTTAAATTCTATCACTCAACTTGTATAATAAATTTGACTAACTGAGAACATTTACTCTTCATTTTTTCTGGTACACTGTGCATGAGAAGCAAATAAGCTGCTGGTGATGTAGCATGGTGGGTTATAAATTTGAACAGATATTGTTAAAGGCTGGTGACTTTTCCTTTAATACAAAATCCCATAGCTGTTGCTTGGTATTTCAATTGCTGAGGAACTTGTGGTTAAAAGGTATTACAATGTATCACCTACATCAAGTAAGGTTTGTAAAGGTCTTGAAGTTCCTTATAACTGCAGGGAAAAGCTCCTGGTACCTCTTCAGGAGATTCAGTGGAAACCATGATTTTATTTGACAGATCAAAATTAGGAACTCCAGAGATCTCTTCTGAGCTGCTTGTTTTCATCATCATTGCTTGATGTGTACTATAGACCAGGACATTGTTGTGCAGCTTCTATGGAATAAGGTGGTGCACCCAAAGTATTTACAATCCTCATCTATCTCCATATCTCCAAGATATATCAGAGAGCTGTAGGTCAAGGATGGAGAGTCAGAGGGACACAGGATACAGCACTGGTCGGTGGGAGGGGCCCTGGAAGATGAGCAGATGGGATTTTTGGTAGGCAGTACAGCCAAGGGGTGAGGAGGGATTTGGGGAAAGAAAAAGGCAGCTTTCAACAAGAGTTTACAAACAGAATCTTCCAAACATGATGAGTGGCACAGGGGAAAGGATTAATATGTCTGTTGGGAACAGGCAAAGGAGGATGCCCTTCTGGCTGAGAGAGTTTTGTGGAAATTGGCATTATGGGTGTAGGGTGATGAGTGTTCTAGAAAAAATAATGTGTGTGCAAAATGAGTTCTACAAAGAACCCATGAGGTGCCTAAGGGGCCACGGAAATTAATGGGAGCTGAGAAAAATGGGCTTGGGCTCAGAGCCCAGAGAGGTGTAAGTGAGGTGAACAACACCTCATGGTTTCCAGAGAAGTTTGAGTACAGATCTTGGCATAGACCTCCTTGTAAATTGCATTTTTTGTGCACTGGTCAGAAAATCAAGAGGCATATCTGAGACAGGTTGGAGCAAAATAAGAGAAATAGACCCCCCAAACAACCCAAACCACACAACAATCCCCCAGTCATTACTACTGAGTTCTTAACTATTAAATGCCCCCTTTGGTTTTGGTGCTGTGAAACATCTCACCCTGCGATTCATCGACTGGACGAGTACCTGCCTAGAACTGCTGAACTGCCAAGCACAGCAGGCATCTCGTGCATGGCTTTTCTTTTCTTGACACATCTGTTTTCATTGTTATTTTGTGTATGTTTCTGTCTGATGTAACCCAGCTATTTCTGTAGGGTTGCAGGGAAAGGAAGTGAAAGGGTGGGAGCACTAATATCCGTGCTCCTGATTTTACAACAGTATATAAAAAATCGGGAGAATGAGAATATGAGGGATCCTGGCTGACTGAAGAGATGTAGATGTGGTTGTGACTTTGGACCTGTCACCAGGCAGGAGTGGCTGAAGGTTTCTTTGGGAAGGCTCTTGAATGAGCTGTTCAGGATGCTCTGGTGGCTGTTTCCACCCTTCATGGTGCTGTGTGTTTCATGGAAACCTCTGCACAAGGCATGGCTGGAACCACCACATTTTCTCTCACTATGTAAAATGACAGAGTAAGGAATGGAGTTCTTCTGTCAGGCTGAACCTTCTAGCCAGCAGTGGAACAACATAGGTACTCCCACCTATTCTGTACTTCTGATTTGGAGGGGATAAGTAGCAATCCTCCTTCTCCAGAACTGATTTCCTGCCACAACTCAAATCAGAGTAATTTTAGCTTTAGAGAGGGGACAGAAATCTTCATGCCTTGCCTGTCCTAAATTCAGTCTTTAGCAATATGAACTTATCAGGATTATGTTATTGGTGAGCAATATTATCTTCTTAAGGGATTTTTTGTTTGTTTCTTTGTTTTGGGTTTTTTTAAAACACATTTCTTGCGCTTCTGCTGGTGCCCAGCAAATGCAGTAGCTGAACAGAAGAGTAGAGGGAAAAGATCAGTGTTTATCTGGAGAATAGCTGCAGTGAGCTTGGAGCTTGGCTGGGAGAGTCAGAGAACCCCATGCTGGAATGAAAATCCTTTCAGCCTTGGCATGTGATTATGTTTTTGTTTAATTTTTTTTTTTTTTATTTTAAGGCTGCATTGAACTAAAACTGCAGTAATCCATCTTATTCCTTGTTCAGACTTCTGCCAATAATTACGTAAATAACAGATCACAGTTAATTATTTGTTTCATAGCTTCCTATTTTCTCTATTTGTATTAGTAACATGTCATTATTGTCTTAGAATACAGCTCTCTGTTCTTGGCAACATGAAAAACAACAAAAATGGGTGAACTGACAGTGGCAGCAGGACTCATGTCTGTATGAAGTCTGAAGGGCCTGAATTAAACCTCCTGAAGGTTGACTCTGATTCCCATGGCTGTCCTGAGATTTGCTGATCTGTGCTCTCTGCATATTCTCATTTCAGAGAAGTGATCCTTCAGAAGGGTTTGCCAACAAAGCAGTATGGATCTGAAAGGGGGGTTGGGGGGGTCTTGGCCTGTTGTTGAGTTGCAATTTTCACTTCTCTCAGCCTGTCATGTTTGCGTTTCATGATTTGTGCCTGTGTGGTGGTGATGACCTTGGAAGTTTTGCTTTTAATCCTGGCTTTAGTGCAGCTTTCCTACCAGGTGGGCAGTTTGGGAAGTTCACAAATCACTGTGTGCTCTTGCTCTGTTCCTCTTCAGTGAGACTTTTCATTTGAAAATGGGAGACTATGATGGGATTTCTTTTCTAATAATTTTGCATAAGATACTATATTCTCATTTTCACATTGCCTTTAGTGTTGGGTGGATTTTCCCAACAGACTGGTGCTTGCAAACTTTGCCCCAGCCAGACCCACTGGGGCTTGGCTGTCCCAAGCTGTAGGATGTAAATAATTTGATGTGACATCAGCTGACCAAGTGCCACTGCTGTCCAGGCCTTAGTCCCTGAGCAGGTTGGTGGATGAAATGTTGCTTATGGGATGCTGAATCAGAACTGCTTAAGCACTTTGGGCCAGGCACTAATTTTGTGCATTTTCAGGCGTGTTCTCAGTGCTAAATAATAATTAATACAGAATTGCAACACTATTAATAAATACCAACTGAGCAAACTATGCAATAAGGAGAAATTATTTCTATTGCACCAGTGTGGCTCATAAAGAGGGGTCATTGCCTGTGTTGGTGTGCTGAGCTATTAGAACTCAAATACTGCTGCAGTTATACCAGTGTTAAAACATTTCTAATAGTCTTGTTATTTCCGTCTAGCAGCCAGAAATGCTGACTAACTTTCAGGATAACAATCTTTTATATATTCAGGAAACAAAATACCCAAGGGCCACTGGTGACTGACAGCTACAGTGCTCTGATTAAAACTGACAGTTCCTGATCAGCTCCATCTTGGATGTGTTAGTTCCTTGTCTCATGGGGAGGAGAAGACAGAGGACAAAAAAAATATTTAATGCAATAGTATTAGCATATGAGACTTTTTTTTTTCCCTTTGCAATTTTTCAGGAATTTTAACTCAGAAGTACCAAACAAAGTACCTCAGTAATAGTGCTTGGAAGGGCAAACATTAATCTCTCTATGATGACTTTCCTACAACGAGGTACAGAAAATGCCAAGTTTTGGCTTGTAGTCATTGATTTTTGACTGCAGGAGCAATGTGCTGAGGTGCCCAAGCTTCTGATGACCAGTTAATATGTGGTGTTTGAGTGGTTTATTTCCAAGTGCTATAAAGACAAGGAAGATATTTTTTCCCCCCTCTACTGTTAAAGCACTGTTTTATATGTGCTTTAACACCCATGAAGGCAAACCTTCCATGACTTGAGTTTTGGGTTGTGTTCTTAAGCTGCTGGAGTAGATAGCAGAGAAGTGGCATTCTTAGAAGCTAAAACACTTTTTCAAGTCAAGTTAAAATTATGTTTGTTCTTAAAGGAGTATTGAGATGCATGTAGTATTAAGTCACATTTTTGCCAGCTATTTAAGGTGCAGTGGGAGTACTTTACGTTACTACAAAGCTACCAAAATTTTTAAGTTTTTGGACTGTGAATCAAGAGAGTTGCAACAGTTGCTAGAGAGAAGAGAGATAAATCACTTTTGGTCTACATTTCATTGTGCTTTTTAAACTTCTACCTGGAAGTGGCCAAAATTAGTAATGCTTCTGTAATTGTGTTATGCTCAAAAATATGTAATGGTTTAAATGTCAAACTGCACCTTTTTGGAAGCTTACATTTGCCTCTCAAGTGTGCATTTAAATCACTTGCATTGCTGAAAGCCACTTCACAAGAATAAATTAAAGTGGAGCTGATGTTTGAATAAAACTAGAAGTTATATGAGTGGCTGGAGAAAGGTCCCTGTCTGTAAGCACATACAATAAAATCTGAATCAGGATTTAACCTTTTTGATTTAAATATTTAGTCAAGCTCTATTTTACCATCCCTTCTCATTTTCTTTGTGAATGGGAAATACGTTCATCACCATTTAGAAATTACTGGGCTTTGTAACCTGATGATGTTTGCTTTTATTCACTCAGACTTGTGCAACTGAAGCACAAACCACTTCAGTCCTGAGTAGCAGAGATTTCCTGGGCCCTGCTACCTGCAGAAGATATTTGTGTGTACAGCATGGGAGAGCTCAGATTGTCCAGGCAGTCAGAGGGACTGCCAGAAAACAACAGGCACACTCAGCCATGATGTGGACACCATAGTAGATTTGTATCACTGATCTGATAATTAAGATGTTTGTAAATTCCATTAATCACTCTTTTGGCTGGCAAGACCTCTATTTTAAAATGCTTCAGTTCTCTTTGTAGATTAAAACAAATGCATAAAAGTTTTTGCTTTAATGAAGGAAGCTTCTAAGAAGATAATTTATTACTATTAATTTATTTTTTTTAAATTTTATTTCTCCACTTTTTTCAGGTGTTTCTTTTATTCTGTAGGAGCAAGGTTTTGGTGGTTTCTTTGATCAATGCCATTGGCATAATATAGAAGATTCTTGTTTGCAGCTTCCATTCAAACATGTGGACACCAGTTGCTTCTGCTAGTATTGAGTCATCAAGACAGGAGAACTAAAATACAGATTTTGCAGTCATGCAGGAAGTTTCCATTTAAAAAGAAATAGGTATATAAGTATGATGTTTCTAAAATATATTGGTTCCTTTGTAATTACATACTTTAGATATTAATACATATAATTATGAAAGTATAATTAGACTCTGGAAGGTAGTGTCATAACAATTTTAAGGTAGATTTAAAAATATCTCGGATCTAAATATCCCAACAAGAGCAATTTTTCTTCTTTAGCTATATTCTTGGGCTTAGTCTAGAGGACATGATCCTAGACTCTGGGTTTTTTGCTTTGGGTTTTTTTCCTTTTAACCCAGAATTCAATAGAGACTAAACTGTTCTGTCTTTTAAAGGAACACTCACGTGGTTCATCTATAAGATTCCAGGGCTAGAGGGAAGCAAGAGCACACTTTGGATAATTTTAGGTTGGAGATTATTGTTACCAAAGAGCCTCTTGGCAGTTTTTAGAAAGCCAGGTAGTAAAAGGCTTGGTTGGTGGAAGGCTGGAAGAATGTAGCACCTACAAGTGTTCTGGAGTAAGTGTTACAGTGTGTGTGAGGGATGCTGGCACTGCCACTCCACACCGTCCTGCTCTGGGACCTGTTTAACAGATTAGTTCCCCTTTAAATCCAGAATAGCATCTTTCCAGTCCAAATTGCTATGTGGCATGTGGTTTGCTGAGGGGAAAGCAAGTCATTTTTTGTCTCCCAGAGGCTCGTGCCGTGTCAGCTGTCTGGTGCTCCTGTAATTTCACAGAGCTCCTGCTCAGAGCCCTGCGCTGAGACCGCAGCTGCGGGCGCCCAGTACCTTCCGCATGGGTGCCCAGAGGGTCCTCGCTGCTGTCTTTGCTTTCCTTCCCTCCCTCCCCCCGGCTCTCACTTGTGTGTAATCAAATCAGGCAGCGGCAGCAGCCGCAGCAGAGAAGAGCAGCTCTGTTTGAAGCTGTCCCTCCAGAATGTGCACGCACATTTCATCGCTTGCACCTGCCGTGTCTGGCTGCTGCCGTGGCCTCGTGTGCCAGCAGCCTGGACTGATAAGCGTTCCCTGTTCCTTCCATCCCAATTAATAGTTTTAAACACACTTAATTCCTTGCCAGCCTTCTAAAGCTTCTCTTTGTCCATAAACACTCTGCATTATTTTTGTAAGGGTCCAGTAGAAGAGTGCTTTCAGAGCATATAATGAAAGCTAGAGCAGGCAGTGTTAGGAGGTTTCTGTTAAACACATAAAGGCAGCACTTGCTGTGCAGTGATAACTGTGTGAGGATGCTGTGTCATTTGAGCTGGACCAGTCACTCGTGCAACACTGCAGACTTTTCTCTGAAACCCTTTGTAGGTCGGTAAAGCCTTTCTTGCTGTTTCCATTGAGATCCTTGGGCATTGTGCCTTCCCTGGAGTACAAGACTGCTGCCCTTTCCCTGTGCAGGACCCTGTGCCAGCCTCAGCAGCTGCTGTCTGGGCAGGGTGGAGAGGCAGCAGCACACGAGTGTGGAACAGACACCAGGCTGTGAGACTTGCCAGGGCTGCACAAGCCCTTCCTCTGTGCCTTTCACTGCCTGATGAACTCCTTGGAGTCAAACCAGTCTAAAATCACCATCTCCATCACTACCTACAGAGGATTTCCTTATGTCACAAAGCCATCTCATTGAAATGAAATTAATGTTAAAATAAAATAAATATTTTATTTTGAAGTACTGACTTGTTTCAATCCATAATTCTTTGGTTCCATACAGATGTGAATCCACTCCTTTCCTACCACTGAAGACCAGTGAGCCACGATGAGCACAGGGGATCTTTTTAAGACCCCTGCTTAGACTGAGCACTAAACTCAGTGGTTTGGCTTCCTCTGGAGTTCATTGCTGCAGCCCTCCCACTGAGGACAACTTTTCATGTGATGGATAATTTTCATTTGTGCAGCAGATGATGTACATCCCATGAGTGAGTGTTACAGGTAACAGTACCCATGGAAGGGTGGCTGTTTGATGGAATTGGAGAACATTGGTGGAACTGAACAGGGTGCAGCCTCCCTCATTGATTCTGCTGTTGCATTGTTAAAAACATGATAATCTTTTTAGCTGCTCAGTCTCTCCCATTGGTAATTGCTGAATGTAGTTGCTTATGTACAAGCAAGCTCAAACAATGGAAAATATATGAAATATGAACCCTTTCTTTGTGCTGGGGTGGGAACATTTATCTTGCTGTGGTGAGGAATGTTCACCTCACATTTCCGAACATTGTGTTCAGCAGAGGAGCTGTTTCCTCCTTCTCCTTCAGGTTTTGGTCTCTCCATTGGGGACAGGGCTGAGGCCATGCTTAGGTGGGCTGTTAGAGTAATTATCCAAATGAACAGGCATGGCTTTAAAGATGCTGTTGTGTGATTTTATTGTTATTGAGTGGAGCGGGTGGAAATTGGCTTGGTTCTTGTTTTGTTTTTCCACAGTTCAGTCTATTTACATGTAGATGAGTGAGAATCATATTGGGAAAGAGCTGCCTTTTGACTCTCATAGTGTCCCTAGCTGGGAGAAGACTGAAGAATACAAGGGAACCCAAATAAAAAATCCCAGAGCTGACAGCCTCCAGTCAAGCAGCATGTTTGCAAAGATGATGGAAATATTCATGTGGCTACTGATTTTTATCTCTGCTGGGTGACTCTGCCACTGTTAAATGGCTGAGAGAAACCTCCTTGTACTGGCATGGGGATAATTTTACACATCCTAAGGTAAAGAGAGTAAATGATGGAGAAACATTGTTCTTAAAGAGTCTCAGCCCAATTTCATGGAAACTTTAACAAAAAAATAAACACAAGCCCTCTTTGTTTTAAAAAAAAAAAGTTCTTAAAATAGAGATGAGGTTAAAAGGAGACTGTATCTAATTTTGTTTGTCGCTTCTGGTGGCTTGAATTCCTCACAAATTGCTGGTTTGTCTGCAGATCTGTAATTCCCGCATGCTGTAATTTTGCCTTTAGAAACGTTGGCCATGGGCAGCTCTCTCTTTCTGAGCTGGAATTTTGAGCACTAAACTCTTCAGCATGGTTTTTCTCTGTTTGGTGGAGGCAGAAGCTCCTGCCTTGCAGGGAGGATGAGCAGCTTTGGGTTTGCTGGGACAGAAAGCCCTGGGGAGGCAGTGAGGATGAGCAGGAGTGCAGGAGGTGCCTGCTGTGAGTGTGGAGGCAGCACCCTGGTTGTGTGTTAGCTGTAAAGTTTGTACCCTTTGGAAAGCAGTGTAAACATCCAGCAGAAGGGTGTGCTGGGGGAACAGGCTGTCCTCCTCTGCAGTACTTCAATATGTGAGATCAAGATACTCTGGGAACAATTCTGAGGCATTTGTTACGGAAAATCCAAGAATTTTCCAAATTATGTGCCCTGCTCTTTAATTCTTCTCTGCTGCTGGAAGGATCAGCTATGGCAATGAGCCTTTGGCTAGTTTGAAATCATTAGCTACATGCTTTGAGGTTCAGATAGCACACAGTCTCTTCATTTTATGCCATGTGTTTAACTGTTATGTCATAAACTGAAAGAATATATAATTTTTTATCAAATCTCAGAACTTGAAATGCTGAGATGGGTATGAGTTGCGCTTTGATCTAGTTTTCATCATTTCAGTTGGGTTTCATCTTGGTTTTGGTGGGTTTTTTTGTTGGGTTTGGGGTTTTCTTAGGAGTCCAAAGAAATTTAACCTTACTCTTTGTTGTTTGCTTTTTCCATCAGTTTTATCCTCTTGGCATCTCCTGTATGACTGTTAATACTCTCATAGCTTTAGTATGGATCTCAAGTAAGAGGACATGACAAGTAAATGCAATTAACCAACTATTCAGATCTTCAGGGGCTTATGAGGTAACTGAAGCTGTGGATCAGGTCAGTCTCGAAGTACAAAGATACTTTCAGCTCTTGGTATTTTTACTTTTCTGCTCAGCTCTAAAATTTCCTGAAGTCTTGATGCTTACTAAAGTAGTCATGGCTGCATCTTGAATCTGAACTGCCTGGGGAAGGCTCTTTGGTTATACAGTAATTATGTACTGTTTCCATTTAGGGTTAGGAATTGCAGTAAGGGCACTGTCCTGGTGTTGTCAGGGGACTGGAGCCCTGCTTAGCACGAACATCACCTGTGCCAGAGCTATAGGCATGGATTCCTTCACTGGCTTTACCTCAATCTCTCTGCCCTTGGCAGCCCTCAGTGCTAAGACTGACCATCTTTATCTGCTTCTCAACAAACTAATTTTATGTTGATTAATATGAAGCAGAATATGGGCCTGCAGTGTTCTCTTGTGCAGGCCCAGGGATGGAGAGAAGGCAAAACCACATGCTGGAATTTCATGAAAGAAGAGTGTGTAATTTAGGCAAAATGCTTTACTTGATAGGCTGCAAGCGTCTATTTTTCAAATGTGCTGTGAAATGTTAGTAGTGGATTTCTATAAAGACATTTAATTGTGAAAGAGGAATATTTATTTTGGGTCAAAAAGTTCCAGAAAGGAAAGGATATGCATATCTTGATCCAAGTTGAGTAATGCCAAGTTTGGAAGGAAAATAGCTGGGCTCAAGTCTCTTCAGGTTAGTGTGAACACAGGGCAGTTGCAGTTGTTTATATGTAAAACTGAGATCTAGATTTTACTACTTTATTTTCCTGTGTTAGGATAAATGGGCAAAGGGACAAAGAGCTCAAGCTTGGTTTTGGGCACTGCCATGTGTTTGTGTTACCACAGAGGCTGATCCTGTTGCAGAAGTCTCTGTGCTCTTCAGCTGCTGCATCCTGGCAGTGGTGCTGGCAGCAGGACAGCAAGGATAAAAAGGAGAGAGGGGAGGCTCAGTCACATCAGGGTCCTTCAGCAGGCACACATGGAATACACAGGTGGCCCTTCTTCCAGGGACACCATTCTTCAGACCTGCTGTATGCCCTGGGATAATTAAGCACAGCCTCTCTGGCTTTGCTTGCCCACCTAGCACAGCAACGCTCTCTGGCACATAAAAACTCCTCCCAAATCATCAGTACTCACAGTGGCCCTGTAAGTTAGCTGTTTATCATTATTACTGTAGTGTTGGTGATGATGCTGATGTCTGCCTTGTGCTTGGAAACTGGGAGCAGCAACCAGGAGTTGATCCTGAAATGGCTTCTCAGAGAAATTGAGGTATCTGTCATCTACCTGCTCCAGTGGTTTGCAGGCTGCTAGAAAAGCACTGCTGCTCACCTCCTGTTATTTGGCAGAGCCTTCCAGTGCTCCTGCAAATGAATAGGCAGTTAATTTGTGAATGAGCTGACTTGCATGCCTAATTTCCTTTCACACCTCTTGTTTGCAACTGATGGAAATGTGCATTAAAACAGGAAGCTTTCCCTGCTTATTCTGAGAGAGAGAGAGTGTGTGTGAAAGGGAGAAAGAGGGCAAGGGCTGTAAGTAAAAGTATGTTGATGGAGGGCTTTTAAATCCCTGTACTGTGACAGAAATTGATGTGTTTCAGAACATATCAGTTGTTATAAAGGACTTGAAGAGGAAATAGATGCAACTAAGAGCACTTCAGGAGGCTCTGGAACCAGCCTGTATCTAGCTGGAGCAGTGGAGGTGAGGATTAGGACATGCTTCAGCTGGAGTAATGTGTTTGGTCATTTCTGAAGGCTCTCTGGAATATTTGTAGGCAGGAGCATTGCTAATTTTGTCTTATAAGGCAAATCAGCCATTGTTTTGTGCAGGGAGGGGAAAGTAATGCAGTAACATCTCCCTTTCTCTTCCCTTTCCCTTCCAGGTGCTTTTGCTCCCTCTCTACTCTGGGCATGGCCACACAAGTAGTTTCTTTGGCAGGTGACTTGGGGAGCAGCAGTAAGAGGATCAGGGCAGGGCAGGTTTCTGGGAATAAGAAGCTGATAAGCAAAGTACTGGGACACTGTGCTGATCGGATAACAAAGATTAGGCAATTAAATTTTTGTGGGGGGAAAACCCCAGACAACATCCTTAAGGCCTGGCAGTATTTTGTTAACAAAAAAAAGGCAGAGGACTTTATTTACTTTAGCTCCATGGACGTCAAGTTTGTTTTGCAGCAGTTATATTATAAAAAAAGCTTTGAGCTGATCAGCACAGAATCAGATTCCTTTAGGTTGGGGAAGATCTCCAAGATCAAGTCCAACCATTCCCCCAGCACTGCCAAGGCCACCACTAAGCCATGTCCCCAAGTGCTATATCCCCACATCTGTTAAATCCCTCCAGGGATGGTGACTCCACCACTGCCCTGGGCAGCTGTGCCAGAGCTGGACAACCCTTCCAGTGAAGACATTTTTCCTAATATCCAACCTAAACCTCTGGATACCTGTCAGAGGGACAGAAATTCTGCGTTGTTTTCTTGTATTCTCCTTTAATTTGTGTCTCTATTAATGTGTGGCCTTGTTGTCTTATGTTTGAGCAAGATTTTTGTGTCAGGAATCATCATTTTTCTCTTAGCAAAAAAATAAAGATATGATGTTGATGTCTGACGGAAATTTATACCCTACAAATAATAACTGCCACAACTGGGGCCACAATAATGAGTAGACCTTTAAATTTTGCTATGAAACTTAGAGATAAATAGGTTTTAGATGTGGCAGAATTGTATTCTGGATTTGGAGCCTAGTTTTTTTTTCTTGTTTGTGGGATTTTTTTGTAGAACCATGTGGGTTTGTAGAGCTTAGTCTTAAAGCATTCAGAAACAGCTTTTTTAAGGAGAATGCCAAATCTCACAGGAGATGTCATTTCTTAAATCCTACTTCTCTAAAAATTTGGGCTGATTCTGTAAATCTTTCCTTGGAAAGCCATGGCATGAGGCAGAGCGTGTGCTGCTGTCAGATGGAAACTAAAACACAACAAATGTTTGCTGGTGACTCAGGAAAGATTTGCCTTATGTGGAACTGCTGTGAAGCTTCTGCTTTCCTTTCTGAAGCAGGGAGGTTTCTCAGGGAATCACAGAATTGTTTAGATTGGAAAAGACCTTTAAGATCATCAGGTCTAACTGTATTCCCAGCACTGCCAAGGTCACCATATCCCCAAGTCCCACATGTACAGATTTCTCCACCTACCTTTATTAACCTCCTTCCTCCAGTTCTACTTTCAAGCCCATCTTAATTGGCCCTTTTTCCTAAAATTTACTTTGAAAGTGAGTACTTAAAAATTATATAAGCATGAAGTTTACTAGAAAATATGTAGGAGGGAATCAAGAAGTCCTTTGCATACGTTTAAATAGTGCTTACAGTGTGACTGCCATTAGGCTTAGACTATTTTGTTGATGCTCTTGCTCCACCACGGCAGAAACCTCATTCCAGCTGCATATGTGAGGGGTGTAAATATCAGAACTAGCAATTTTCCTCAAGCATTTTCTTTGCATTTGAATGGAGCACAGAAAAAAAAGCATCTGATCTGACAAGCAAACCTGATGATAGCTCCAGGAAAGCAGTTTTTTGTTTTTGTTTTCAAAGCAATTTCTGTAGTTTTCCTCCACTTCTCTATTGCACCATTTAGCTGAACGGCGATATATATTCTGCCTCCAGCACACAGCAGGAACCTTCTGTCTATAGATGTTTTATGCAGTCTTTTCTTTTTGCAGTATCCTAGGGTGGTATGCCTGAGGTGAGTATTTTTTCCTCCCCTCTCCCCAAAAATGGTATTAACAACAATATAAAAAGGAGGAAATTATACAAAAAAGAAGGTAGGAGTAGGATGGAGTGTGTCTGTCTGCATTTGATAAATGTCTTTGTCATTTCTAACACTTGAATTTTTAATATCTAATGTCTGTTGTCCCTTAATATCTGTAGTCCTCCTCTGGGCCTGTAGTGTCTCTGAAGAGAGAGAAGTTTGGGACCCCAAATATGAGGAGATGAATTAATGATGTTCTCTGAAATTATAGGCCATTTAAAATGCATTAATTGCAAGAGATTTTTCAGTCTCTGCCATTGAAGATATCAAGCTGTTTTTTCTTACCTGTAGCAGACACTGACAGGGACACAGCTCAGTCAAGAAAGAAACTGAAAGTCAGTTCCAGGTTGGAAACGGTTGTGTGTGTATTTTTAAATGATGGCCATCAGCAGTCAAACTGCTGATCATGTTTCTGAGCACAGAAGGAAAACCTCCTCTATTTGGTTTCAGTTTCAGTGTGCAAAGAGCAGTTCTGATTCCTCAGTGTCAGTTCCATCACAAAGTGGGAGCAAAATCAGCAGGAGACAAAACAAAAATGAAATCCATTGCATGTGAATTTGAGTTGACATGAAAGGCAAGTTTCTTCATTTTGGGAGAAGCCCAGATGCCTAGTAACAAGGAAAGAAAAAAGTTAAACTGATTCAGGGTATAATTTTTTTCTGAATATATAATATATATCCTGCAGTCCTAGTAAATATAGGATTTTAGGAATTGATTATATTTATATGTAGAAATTTCTCATGGTTAAAACAGTGTCTTGAGGAAAGATGGAGGTAACTCTTTCCCAGCCCAACTTAAGTACTGAATAAATGGGTGACTGGGATCCTTCTGGCTAGTAGCAGTTAAATATATTAAGAGATTGATAATTTTCTGTATGTTTGCTACATCTTGGATTTCATGCAACAAGTGATAAGTATTTAAAAGCAGTAGATAGATGTTAGGCGCTTCTCTAACTATTTTTGTTCTCTGTCCAACTTTTCCAGATCAACCAGCTATATGACAGGTCCTCAAAATTGCATCAATTTCCTTGAGGATCACCAGATGCCCTCCAAGCATGCCATGGGTATTTCAAGTGAGGTGTTAATAAGACTCATTTCCTAGGCAGATTGCTGTTCCAGTTTTATATATGCATTAGCACAAATTATTTTCCCTTTCGTAACTTCTAGTTTTCTATACATATTTTTTGATCCTTATTAAATTTAAGTCCGTGGTTGGGAATTGCAGGAGTCTGAAGAAGTGGAAACAAGATTTTCAAGGTGATCTACTTGTGAGTTTGTGTATTGCCATTGCTGTAATGAATGAACAGGTGCCTCATAGAATAAGAAGCACAAAGAACAGTTTTTCATTTTTCTCAGATTGCATGGTAGATAAAGCCTATTGGTTTGTTTCCTTTTCCAAACTACTTGCATTTGGTCCTTCCTCACTTCCACTTTCTCTTCCCTGGCAAACCAGGTGGAGCACAGGGAATGTGCAGCTTCTCAGTTGTGCACAAAGCACTTCCAGGCTTGCCAGAGAGAGGAAGAAATTGGATGACATAGATGGAATTCTCTTTTGTTTGATTTCCTTCCTCTCATTGCTGCTGTCATGAACATGTGAAAATTACCTCTAGCAAAACACTTAAGCTGAGATATAATCTGCCAAGGGAATTTGGGCATATAGTACCTGCTTAAAATAACAATAAATTAGACAGTTGGATGCCTTATTCTCAGTGCAGCTTTGAAAGTCTCTGGCTTTAAGTATAATTACAAATAAGATTTAAACAATGTCATTATTTATACAAGCTCGCTATGAGTCATGAATTGCATCTCTCTAAATTAATAAAAAGATTAATTTTCCCTTGTTTTCATTTCCATCATCCCCAATACCTTGAGGGGGAGAGCTTAGGGAATAAACTGCTCCTGGTGCCTGGGCTGAAAGCCATTCCAGTGCGGAGGCTGGTGAGGAATGCTGCAGCTCCCTCGGTACAGTGCATCCCTCCTGGGGGCACCTGGGTGCCTGTTCAGACCTGCACATGGATCTGCTGGCTTTGGGTGGCACTCACGGCGGGATGTTGGACTGACTTGAAAGCACCCTCGCTAGCTTGGCTCTGGCCTGTTTGAAAACAGCTTTTTGTGCTGGGGCAGCTCACCTGTCTATCTTGTCAGGTGCTCGTGGATTTACCTGCCGCCCATATGTGCTCAAACACGTTCAGTGGGACCTGGATCTGCACCGTGGTGTGCTCTGCACTTCTCCTCGTTCACCACACAGGCACTGATGTGAGCAGTGGCCAGCAGGTGCTCTACAAACAGCAAACCCCTCATGCACCACGAGGGAGCCAGGCATGATTCCAGCCTGTGGCAGGAGCAGGATAAAGGCTGTGGGACATGCCACACCTTGGCAAGATCTTAAGCCTACTCTCCACCTGCAACATGCACAGCAGAATGCTTGACACAGAGTTTCTTATATCCAACAATCACTTTATCTGATGGTATCAATTTTGGTGCTCAGAGTTTGCAGTACTTCCTGAATCCTCATTTACTGTAAATTTACTGAGCACACAAACATTTTGCAATACTGTGCACTGCCTTCAATGCACACAACCCAAATGGCACTGAGGCTGGTTATCCCTTCTGCTTCAGACTGGCACTGTTTTTATTTCCTCCACTGAATATATGCAGCACTCTAATGGGCATACAACTCAGGTGGTTTATTTTCTGCTTCATGTCTAACTCAAGAGTAAATGAACAAAAGGATCGATGGGTTTCCTGAAAGAAGTGTCTTTGATACCAGTGACTGAAGTGCAGGAGTAGTGTATGGATTACTGACTGTCCAGATTTAGAACTGAGTTGCCTTTTACTTTTGAAATGAGCTTTTCTTCTTCTCTCAGTGAGAATGGAAGTTCACAGGACGCCAACAGTCTTCTTCATCAAAGCTCTGCCTTTTGTGTTCCATTTGATGGCTAAGCATGTTCTTCTTGACCGCATCTCTTCAGCTGTTTAGGTATTTCTGTGCAGAAGAAGGGTTTGGGTAGGCAGGGAAAGATTCTCTTTGCTTTATTTCAGTGTTAGTCCCTTGTGTGCAGCACCTGTCACTGATCTTGATTATCTCTGAAGATTTAACAGGTTTCTACTTCTTACATAATATCCTGAGATAAAGAATGGGAATTAAGAACTACCCCAAAATCCAACCACCACCAAAGTTATGTGGTGTTTATCTTACTACATGACTGACAGTGTTGATTAACAGAAGAGAGAGTTGTAAGAGACAAGGGATAATACACACATTTCCAAGTTTATAGATGCAGTGGAATAATACTGCTGGTTTGCTTCTGTATGGAGAGGAGGAGCTGCTATGGCTGACTCTGGACTTGTAATGCAGATGGCAGTTCTGATACAGAAAAGTCACTATGGGAGAGAATGTGGAAGAGAAAATAAGAGAACTTCAGCAATTCCAGTAAATGGAGACGTGAACTGCAATGGAAGCAGTTTCTTTTAAACAGAGAGTATTTTGTAAATTGGTCTCTCTCTGGATTATTCATTATTCTCTTCCTCCCCAACTGTTTTAATCCATTGACAATTTTGGCCACAACTGAAGGAAGACTTCTTCACGATACAATACTGCTGGAGGTTTCCGAGACATTTGGAGCCAGGGAAAGGAGGGAGTCCCTGTAAGATGAGCTTAATGTTTATGAGGTGTGAAAGAAACCACCAAGGCAAAAGATTTTGAATATCCACCACCTCTGAAAAAGCTTGGAGATTGCTGTCTCAAGCATAATGCCATAGAAAAACAGGGATCATTAGTTCTACTTTTAGGAAATAACCTTTTGCTATAAACTTGCTGTGATCTGGCTTGTAGGACCTTGCCAAGGCTTTCTTTGAAAAAGATGTGGGCTTCTCTGAGCCCTGTACTGTGGTTAACTCCTGATCTAGTGATTAGCTGTCCTGACTCCAAGGTGCACCTGTCATTAAGGAATTAATGCACATTTCATGAGCAGAAGCTGAACAAATTAGAGCCTTCTGCTGTTTATAGTTAAGAGGTGAAACTCCTTCTTTAGCTGTATTGCAGTGTCTCCTGAAACAAGTGGAGGCCATGTCCTTTATTTCTTCTACTGCATTGTTAATTATCACAAATTAAGGTGTAGGTGGCCTGCTGACAGCAATTTTCAAAAATCTGGTTCTTGAGAAATGAAGGGTTCCATGCCACCCTATTTTTTTAAAAAACCTGAAAACTTTCTATGCAAGGTGAAAGCAAGGAGTTTGTGTGTCCTGGAAAGAACGTGCAATTATTAATTTTTTCCCAGGTTCCTGTACTCATCTATTTTTTAGGAAATTCATTACTCAGTACCCCAAGGGATATTTCATGAAATTTGGTATCACAATGAAGTTAGAGTTGGAACTGTATTTGTCACTGGATGATGTTGAATTTAAGTTTGGCATTCATTGAGGGGCTGCAGTGTGTCCAGAGAAGGGCAACAGAGCTGGGGAAGGGTCTGGAGAGTGAATAATTTGAGGAATGGCTGAGAGAGCTGGGAAGGGGCTCAGCCTGGAGAAAAGGAGGCTTAGGTGGCCCTTCTGGCTCTGCACAACTCCCTGACAGGAGGGGACAGCCGGGGCATCGGGCTCTGCTCCCAGGGAACAGGGACAGGAGGAGAGGGAACAGCCTCAGGCTGGGCCAGGGGAGGCTCAGGGTGGACTCAGGAGGAATTTCCCCATGGAAAAGGTGGTCAGGCATTGGAAGGAGCTGCCCAGGGAAGCTTGGAGTCCCCATCCTTGGATGTGCCCAAGGAATGACTGGAGGTGGCACTCTAGGTGCCACTCTAGGGGACAAGGTGGGAATCAGGCCCAGGTTGGATTCCATGATCTGGGATGTCTTTTCCATCTTCAGTGATTCTGGGATCTCTGGGATGCTCTTAGCATGCTGCAGGAGAAAAAAGGGTTAATCTGGCAGAGGAGGAAGGCAGCTCCAGGTGAGAGCAGCCCAGGCTGAGGCTTGGGGAAACACTGGGGTGTCTGGGCTGTGCTGCTCAGTTAGATCTGTTCTCTCCCAAATTTACCCTAAACCAAGACAGTGTATCACTGTGCCTTTCCCCATGTTGAAACAGGCAAAGATATTAACCCAAATGAGAAATCCTTGGTACTTCCTGAGACAAAATCACTGTAGAAAAGATGTTTCCTTTTGCACAGGTTTTTGTTAAATACCCAAGTGCTTGTTAATATAATTTCAATGTAATGTTTCCCAGTATGACTATGCTCGCTATGGTGTGTTTAGCCACAGGAAATGTTTCCTTTTCTTCAATCCTGGTCTTTTCCTTCAGAGTGGCAGTAAACTTTTGGTTCCTTGTGTTGCCTCACAACAGTAAAAACATAGGCAGGCCTGTCATATCACAGACAGTGGTTACTTTGAAATCAGACCTTCAATCAAAGGCCTTTACATCTGCAGTATCAGAAGCTTGGCAGCCTTTATCACCTACCCACCATCTACAAATAAAATTTGAACGTGGAAAGTGGTTAAAATGGGTCTGCTTTACCAACAGAGAAATTAAAGCTGGCCTAAATCAGACAGACTCTCCACTAATAACAGCAACAACAATGTTCCTGTCTGGTTTTTATTTGGGATACACGTCTTGTAATTAATCTTCCTTCTCCTAATTTCCCTTTCATCTGGGGCTCTTCCAAGCACTTCTTGAGAACATAATAACCAAGCCCAACTGTATCTGTGACACACATGATTATTGTTATTATCTTCATTAGGCTAATGCAGGCTCTGAAATTCTGCATGATCAAGTACCCAAGGTTAAATAGTGATGTAGTGTGAGGACTGAGAACAGAGCAGCCCTGTCTCCTGATTCAGGATTGAATTCAGGTTTTGCTCTGTCATCTAGGAGTGTGCATCACTGTCCTGTTACCACAGCCCTTCTCATGGACATCCTGTGGCAGTGCAGCTTGGCAAAATCAAAAACCTTGCTGGGAAGGGTGTTTTAGCTCCAGAAACTGCTGCAACTTGCACTGAATAAAGCACTCTAAAAAAACCAGGACAAGCCCTTTTTGTGCTGTGAGGAATTCCTGGTATCACTGTAGCCACATGCCCACATCTCTGACTCCTTGCAGTTCTGGAGAAGTTCTTGCTGTCATGCTTATTTTAGTGTCCCCTGTTCTCATCTGAGTACACATTCTCATGCAGGTATAAAGTTTTATCCACAGATTTTTGCTATATCAGCTATGGACCTATTGTAGAACATAGTAAATTCTCTACTAGATCATTTGAAGAAGCTAGACCAATGCATTTAAATATCTCCTGTGATAATTCCTGAGCTGGTTTATTTTCTCTAATAGTGCTGTGGGTAAGCTGTGGGTTCCTTAACAAGCTTTTGTCTCCTACATAAATCTTTGAATACCTATGTGCTCTTACTAATTACTTGTACAAAGCCACTTGCTTTGTCATTTAAAGACACTTTGCTTAGAATAACTAATGGACAGTTGGGCATCATACTCAGCTGTGGCCTGGCACAGCCTGACCAGGACCCAGAGTGAAATAAAAACACTCAGTGTGTTTCTGTGGGAGATAAATGTATGTGAGTGTCACATTGCTTTGTGCTCAGGGAAAGGTGTTTTAATCTGTTCAGCAGCAGAGTCTCAGGGGTGTTTAAGACATATCTAATCCCATATTCTGGAATTACTAAAGTTGGGGTAAGTATTTTTATCTGAGTCCAAAAGCTTCTTCATCTGGAATTTTAAACAAGGTTTAGGTAGCTACTTAAAACAGTGGGGCTTTGGGTTCTTTTCCAGATTTCCTGTTGTCTTGTGGGTGGCAGCACCAAGTTTGTATCACAGTTTTATCCAGGTTTTAATCTGTGGGGGAGATGCTATAGACAATTCCAGCTTTTCCTGTTTGTGCACTTAAAGCCTCACGAGGCTGTCCAGATCTAGGTCACAGAGGGAGATTTGTGTCATGGACATTAACACTGCACAAACACTTGTGAAAATCAGTGTGCAGGAGCACTGGAGATGTGCTCTTACACCCCTGTACTGGTATCAAGCTGGTGACAAGAGCTCTTTGTTAGCCCAGGACCATGACAGAGGATGTCTGAGAAATCTGACAGGCGTGCACTGCAGAAACCTGCCTGGAATGTGCCTGACATTCCCTGATGGGCTGCTTTGCTCCTGGCTGCTGCTCTTCTGCAGATCACTCTCTACAAGGTACCTCTGCATCTGGCATTTCCCTTGCATTTTGTAAAACATTCTGTGCAGTAAAAAAGAATAGGAAGCTCCTTACAATTACATACAATATACCAATGTGCCCTGGACAGCTTGTGATGTTCCAAAATAGCTCCGAGGCATTGCCAAGCAGAAGCAAAATGCAAATGAGAGATGAGATGCAGTCACTTGGAAGTATGTCCAATCTGAGTGCACATTTCTACAGATTTGATAGAAATCTTCTTAACTGGAGAAATTAGCTGTCATCTGCTGTAAAACATCAGTCACTAATTACCCCAGTTATTCATTCAGTCTCCTGTGGCACAGAAATGTGCATGGCTGTAGGAAAAAAGGAAGTGGGTAAAAACCCCTCACTTGCTAGAGTATGGAACTAGAGAACATTGAGGCTTTCTTCCTTTCGCCTTCACAACCTTGAAATTTGAATTTTTTTGTGTCTCTGACTTTTTTTTTAGTTTAACAGTTTGAATTGAATTGTATTATTGTGAAATAATATCAATGAACTCCAGCTATATATAGCTGCTTGTACATAGAAGTGCCCATAGTAGCCCAGGTTTTTTGAAGGGATTTGTGTTCCCAACCTGCCTGAAAACCTCAAATCCACAAAGGTGATGTGTCAGAAGGTGTAACAGAGCAAGTTCTCATGGTCTGAGTGAGTGAGATGGCAGCAAAGTGGTTGTGCTTGCATAGACTTGGGTTTAGAACTGTTACCCTCATGCCATGCACACTTTTAGTTCTCAGTTTGGTGCTGTTAAAATATTTGCATGTGCTTTGACTGGTTCCAAGTGATTAATACCCACCTACTTACTTGATAAGGTAGTATCAAGCATTCAGTAGAATATGGTAATATGCTTCAAATGTATTTGGTTAAAATACATACTTTCATAAAAGTAAAGACATCAAATTGATTCTGAGAACAAGAGCCCAGAACTTATAAATGTGTCTTTCCTTTCTTGATTTTATCTAGTCAGAAAACCATGAGGTTAGAACTGTGAAGTCCATAACCACATCCATACAAAGCCAGCAAAAATCTCCAAAATCTGTCCAAAAAGAGATTTTGTAGATCTTTATTTTAATTTCCTTGCAATTTGTGGCTCATGCCAGTTTCCTGACTCACCGTCACCCCGGTATGGTGATAAGCCAAGTTTTCCAATAAGGAAAACAAGGGAGCAGTGAGTCACTGACTGAATTCATATGCACTTGATTTGCTCTATCATTATCCATACTGGTTTTATTTATTTTAATTAGTTCATTTACAAAGTCTCTGAGATATGTTTCACTGCATGAATTAGCTCAACTTGTTAGTCTTGTCTAAAGATTAGAAAGGCAGAAGACAAGTAGAGCTTTTGGTGGCAGACCCAATTTTTTCTGCTAAAGAGTCCATGAAGAGAATGTGAATTGGAGGAGAATGTGAATTGGGGGAGTATCTGAATTTTCTGAGATTTGAATAATTGAAATAATAACATTATTTTTTCAGGCTCTCCTCTTTGATGTGAAAATCTGGCGAGGCTGCTGCTTAGATCTAAAATGTCCCAAGAGTAGCTTTTTCCTCTGGTAAAGATTGTGTTTCATTCTGTGTTTGCATGAGATAAAAAACACCAGAAATTGGGTCTAAGCTGAGTCCTGAGCTAGAGATGCTGGGTGTGGGAGAAAGGTCTGGCCTCAGCATTGTCTGAGAGCTGTTAATGATTCCTGTCTTTTCAGATGACTAATATAAACCTCAGCTACTACTTCAGTTTCTGTTGGTTTTTCAGATTTGTAAAAGCTTCTGATTTTTCCCATTCCATATAAAGGAATTGTTCCAAGACTCAGTGAATAAGTTTGGTTTTAAGTTCAGGTCTAGGTGCCAGCTCATTTTAGTCTGTCCTTTGGGCCAAATCCTGTCACTTATCTCTAATTGAAGTCTTCCCTTGGCTTGTGGGAGCTGCCAGGCTGATTAAGATAGGCTAAGCAGGAGTCTTCAAGTGAGATGAGGCAGGGGTGAAATCAGGGATCTCCTCGTAGGGAGCTGTGTCCCAGGTGGAGAGGACAGTGAAGTGACAGTGTGAGCTTCTCCTCAGATTTGTCCCATGTCATTTTTAAGTCTTGCTGCTGAGAGCTGTTGTTGCAATGGGTCATAAATGGAAAATCTTCAATGTTTTGGAATTTATTTAAGCTCTTTGTTTCATGCTGGCCGAGCCATGTTCCCTCTTTGACAACGACATCCTTCCCAGCCATAGTCCTGGGAACAGACATACACTGTAATTAAGGAGATGAAGGATTTGATTAGGGTGTGGGTTTACCAGTGAGGCATCCAGCATTTGGCAGCCATGGTTGCATTCAAACTCCTGTTTGCTTTGTTTGTTTGGGTTTTTTTTTTATCCCAACAGGACTGGCTGTCCTGTGCTGCCTTCCCTAGATGCCCTGACCCTGTGTTAATGATGCCTTGTGCTAATCGATTCTACACCTGATGAACTTTTTTATCTCCTCCCAGTCTTGCAGGCAATTTTGTGCTCAGACTTTGCATACCACATTACAGTGGAATTTGAGCTGTGTTAGAGAAACCATCGTTTATTACTGCCAGAGTAAGAAGTTGCTTTTTTAATATACTTCTTCTCCATGTTCTTGATTAATCACATTCCTTATTTTTTTTTCCTGATGCTTAATTGCTTGTTACATGCTATGCAGGTAAGGCAGTAGTAGCCTTTCAGGAGAACCTTCTTCCCCCAGAGGATGCTGGCACTGTCCAGGCTTCCCAGGGCAGTGGGCACAGCCCTAAGGCTGCCACAGCTCCAGAGCATTTGGACAGTGCTGCCAAGCACAGGGTGGGATTGTTGGGGTGTCTGTGCAGGGCCAGGGGCTGGACTGATGATTCCTGTGGGTTCCTTCCAGCTCAGGATATTCTGTGTTCTATTCTGTGATTTTTAAGCAACTGTTTCATGTCCTGTGAATGACATCAGGACCCTGGCTCACTCTGATCTTCAGCTCAAGCTGCTGTGATTGTCTCTTCCCAGCTATTACTCAGGGAAACCCTTTCCTAAGGACGCTGCTGTGGGTGTTGGCAGCTGCTTTTCAGTGCTTTCTAGGTCACAAGTTTCATGCATTCCAGTGTGAGCAGATCTTAGGAAACCCTTGTTTTGATTTGTCTAATTGCTGGGTTTGTTTTGTTTGTTTCTTTTTAATCCTGCAGCATTATTTCAAAACCAAAGACTGTTTCACTAGTGTGTATTGTCATGTCATGCAACAGTGGAAACTAGTTTTGCAGAAGGAAAGTTGGTGTTTATGTCCTAAGGAAGCTCCTGTCAATGTTTTCAAGCCAGATGTCACCAGGCATTTATCTGTACTTGAAGAGCAGGCAGGGAATGCTTTCATGGCAATCCAATGAAGGTAGTTCTGCATTTATATTCTAGACTTGCGAGTTCTGGCAGCAGTGGGAATTTATCTTGAGGTACAAATATCAGTAGGGCTACCATGGTGGTTTTCTGCAGCTGAATATTTAAATAGGGCTCAAATTGTGACGCTGGTGTTTAATAGCTGGTGGGTGGCTGAGCTGAAGCAGCTCGTTTGAAGCTCAGGGATCAGTGTGTGAACTGCTGCTACACCTTGGGGTTGCAGTGAAGATATAATCACAGAGACTTCAGAATAAACTTCTCTCCACCTAATCTTTTCACATGTCTCTGAAGAGACAGGTGTGTTGAACCACTCCTCTGCCTCCTTAATGCTTTATTTGAAGGAGGTTGAATATGGCTGCAGGCATGAGGAAGAACCTGATGGGAGGAAGGTGGTTTGTGTCTTTAATGGATGCAAGGCCAGGACTTGGTTATCCTTGCTTAGCTACCTCCTCCTGAGGAAGCTGGTCCTGGAAGTACCAGGGACCACAGACTGGGAAGAAAATGCCTTTATAAGGAAGTGATGTAAATAGGAAGAAGAAACAGTATTGTCAGTACAGAGTCTGTGCTGGCTCTCAGGGAATTGGGAGTGTGAATTTGGGCTCCCTAAAGAGAGGTCCAGACCTGCAGTGGGGCAGGAAGGAGGGTGCTAGGGACACACATCCTGTATCCTGTGGAAAACCATGTTCCTTTCAAGCACCATCAATTTTCTCCATTAAAAAATGCCTTTAAAAATGAACATGCTTTCTTAAGTAAGTAGTTATGTTGGCCAGTTGTGTTGCAGCACACACACAATATTTTAAGAATGTGAGCTGCAAACCTGTAGCTCTGCACTCTGTGCACAGTCCAACTCTACATTTTGCACCTGCCTTGGAAGCAGTTTGAAGGCAAATCATGATGTTTTGTTTTGGTGACTGGAAAATGGGGCTGTCCTAGGGAAGCTCTAATGTCTTTTTGCTTTGAAATTGTCATTTCACAGTGGTTTAGCTTATGGACACTGTTTCTTATTGTGGTGATCTATACAGGCAGCAGTATTTGGTGAAGAGCCCACGTAGAATTTTGCAGCTTTTGATTTGTTGTAGATCAAATCAGGGACACAAAACCTATCTAGGCAAGCAGCTTGCCTCATCTGTACCACCTATCTCCCTGTGTGAAGTGTGAACTGCATGCTTCCAGGAAAATCTGGCTTTTCCAAAGTATTTCCCCTAAAACAAAGATAACCTGGGCCATTGAATGTGGATTTGCATTCCAAAAGCCTCAGAATCAGGTCTTTTACAATCACTTTTACAATCACTGAAATGGCCATTAAACATATCAGCAGTACCCTAGAAACCCTCTGACCCTGGGAGTGTGTGAGGTCAGGCGTGTCCCTCTCTATCTGTAGTGCTCCTTTTATCCCCCAGATTGCTCCTAAAGTCCTCTTCATTCCCAGTCCCCACAAGTCTGATGTGTCTTGGTGTCTGTCAGGAGCTCAGACATGAGGCTGGTAAAAGTCCCCTGGAGATGTCTGTACTAACCACTCTCTGCTCTTCTGTCTGGGCTCCTCACTGCATCCTGTCCCTGTGCCCATCCTGATCAGCACTCCTGGCTGGGTGCTGCCTGTGTTTCATCTCACTGAGTTCCAAATCTACATCAGCATTAACTGCATCTGGTTCAGCTGCTGAGATGCTCTGGGAGATTGGAACCATGTTTCCTGTAGGTTTGCTCAGTCCTGAAAATATAGAATGTGCTTAAGAAATAATAGGTGCCATGTAATCATACAGACATCCCAAATGGCCAGCAGCCCTCCAGAGAGGTTCTCAGGAGGACTGGTGCCTTGGCTGGCTTCTCCTGGCTATTCTGAGATCCTCCTGGGTCATAGGTATGAGCTTTAATCCAAGAAAGGCTTTGCCACCTCTTGGATTGCGTCAGATGCTGTGAAACACAGCCCTGCAAGCAATGTGGTCATTGTCTGGAGCCTGGCTCCAGCTCTCTCCCTTCCCATCATCTAGAAGCAGAAGGGAAAGTCAAAAGCTCTATCATTTTCCTGTATTCTCCCCTGGTCTATCATTGCTTAATTGTATCCCTAAATCTTATTAAATTCTGGGGTGAGTCATTGCCACAGTGAGGTGGAAACAGAGCTGAGTGAATTTAAGAGAGGAGGAGTGTCTTCTCAGGTGAGTGGCTGAGCAGGAAAACTCCCACAGCAGAGAACTACTATCACTTCATAGGTGTGTTGCATCATCTGCCTTCTGTTGCCTCTAATTTAATGCTTTAAACCCAAATCAAAACACCTGTAGTCCAAAAAGAATATAAAATAACTTGGAGTAGGAAATCCATGCTAATTAGACATGCAGATCTCTCTTAATCATCTGAGACCTTCTTCCAAGGTCACACAAGACTTATAATTGTGGTTCTACATTGTCCTGTTGCAGTGGCTCTCCACAGAACCCACTTTCGAGCACCAGGATGAAATTGTAGGATTAATCCAAGTGTCTGCATGTCTGTGTCCTAAATGTATTTCATTTGTGGCTACAGGAGTTCAAGCTTGTAAAACTCATTATGGTCTGTAGGACTGCAAAACCACTGTCACTGGACAAATAACTTGTCACAAACTAGAAACTCTCCTCTGCTTTGTTGTGTAGGCACCATTACATTCCCCTCTGCTTTCTGTTCTGGTTTCTGATGCAAATCCATAACAGTCTGTTTTCCATCACATCCCAGGCTCCTGCTTCTCATCAGTTTTAGAGGTTTAATGCACCTCTTTGGAATTCTGTCATGGCTGAAGGCAGGAGAGCCATCTTTTGTGGTGCTGGATGGAGCTCTCAACATTCCCTCATGGAATATATTCCATCTAGTCCAAGCCCCCGCTCAGCTTGCAATGAGTAGGATATTTCATTTCTGTGCAGCACAACTGAGTGATGATAAGAGAGCATGAGAAACTACCATACTCAGTATTTCCTCCCTTCTTCCACATTGTTCTTGAGGATGTTGATGTGTTTATTGTCCCTAAAATTGGGATTATAGGAGTTGTTTTGGCTTCTTGAGCTTTGCCTGATGTGGAGAGTCTGGGACCAAGCAGTACTGGAGCACAAAGTGCTGAGAGCTGGTTAAACTCAGTGAGGTTTCTAAGTTTCTTGCATGGGAAACATTTTTTTTTTTTTGTGGAAGGGTAGAACACCAAGGCAAGCAGGGAAGTCAGCTACAACCACAGAGGGGTTTACTAGGAAAATGCAAATTTATTTTTGTTCTTCAGTTGCTACCTGGATAATGTTAATTGTAAATCAGTTCTTAATGGAGCAAACCAGGGAAGCACAGTCAAGAAATACCAGGGCACTTTGTAAATAGAGTTAAATCTGCCATTGAAGAGAAAGCAAATAAATTCCTGTTGAAATTGTAGTAGACAGCAATGTTGCAAAGGAAAGGAAAGGCCAGGGGAACACTGTGTCAGGATGGATGTAATCAGGCACTTAATATTTCAGAAAATTATAGAATCACAGGATAATTGAGGTCAGAAGTGACCTCTGGAGATCATCTAATCCAAGGCCCCTGCTAAAAGGAACGTCAACTAGAGCAGGTTGCACAGGACTGTGTCCTGTTGGGTTTCAGATATCTCCTGGGATGGGGAACCCACAACTTCTCTGAACATCCATGCTTGACCTCCCTCACAGTAAAAATGCATTTTCTTACTTTTAAATGGAATTTTCTGGATTTCAGTTGTTGCCCTTTCCCTCTTCAACTGGGCACCAGTGTGAAGGGCCTGGCTCTGCATCTACCCTCTTTTTTCAGTAATGACATACATTAATTAGGTTCACACCCTTCCCCATCCTCAGCTTTCTTGTTTGGGGCTAAACAGTCTGATGAGAGAGTAGGGGAGTTGTTACAGGAGGTTGAACTAATGTTTCTGGGCAGATATTGAGTCCTGAAGCCACCTGAATGCTGTCATGAGTAAATGCTGATGTACAAGTAGTACAGAATAGCTCAAATAAGCTTTCTTGCTTTTTCTTTCCTTCTCTCCATCTTCTTCTTTTCCTTTAGTATCTTTAATTTATGACTGTTCCCTTGGCATTGTCCCAGATGTCTTCTGGGAATAGTTATCTCTGGGCCTTTTATCTCTCTGTGTTTGTCATTTAGTGTGATCCTGGCAGTCCCAAAAGCTAGGACATTTATGGTGAGTGATTCAGGTTGGTGCTCAGTTGATTTCTGTAACCTGCAGAGGAGAGAAGGATAACTTTGGATAAAGCTTTGGATCAGAATTAGAGCTGGAGGTGAACTTCTGTGGATGTTCAGTGTAGTTAGAGAATGGTTTTCTTATTTTTAAAAACAAAAGTTGCATATCCTCAGGTTTGGGGAAGATAAGAAAGTCCCAGATCTAAAGAGAGCAACAGCCTCTTGTCCAGACCCAGGAAATCAGATGCTGGTTATTTAGACCACTGACAAATATTCAGGCTGAGACCCTTGGACCATGTATAGCTTGGCAAAGCTGTGTGCCCCCAAATGAGTAATTATATATCTGCTCTGGGTTTTCCTGTTGATTTGTTGGTTACAAAAACATGACTGTCCCATGTATCTGACATTACATGTGTCAAAATGGTTGGTACTAAAAAAATCTAGTTAAATCTAGTTGAATGTGTAAATATTTCAAAACCTGTTAATTTTGCTTGTGCCAATTAATATATTTGGGTTCAAGGAAGACACAAGATGTGGTTTGGTTCTGCTTATAGTTGCTTTAAATCTGAGCATCAGGTCACTTACCCACCTTTATTAAGGTATTTTTAAATATATTTCTTATATTTGCTTTGAAAGTAAAAACTCCCCAGAACTAGTTAAATATGAAATCTTTCATCATTGCTGTCAATCTGTCATATCTCCTCCCAGCAGAGATTTGTTAAAACTTGTCTTGGATTCAATCTGTCTCTCTTGTTGAGCCATTTGAAGCACCTTAGGTGCACAATCAGTTTCCCTGTATTTCTGTGAAATAACAGAAGCAAGAGGTTTGGATTATGCAAAAAACACACAAAAAGAAAAGCCTGATCTTACTTAAGTAGAAAAGAAAGACCAGTTTCCATTCATGAGGATTTCATTCCCAAGCTCATTGAATGATGTTACATCTGCCCCCCTCTGCTTTTATAGCCCAAAATTACTGAGTGTGCATATATAGGGAGAAAAAAAAGTGCAACCTTTAGAAGTTATGTTTAAACTGGAATTTGAAGCTTTGCTGATGTGTCACAAAAGGTTTGAGTTGAATGCTTTTCAAAGGCTGAAGGCACTGAGCATATTCTGTTTTCCTTGTAGGTGTGTTACTAGACATCCAGCAGCACTTTGGAGTCAAGGACAGTGGGGCTGGCTTGTTACAGACAGGTAAGAAAGAGTCTTTCTTTTCTCACTGGTCTTTGTAACATTCCATTTGTGCTATGGGTGCCTACAGATTACTTCATTGTGATGCATGGGCATATTGGTTGTGAAATCTGCTCTTAGAAAGGTGAATAAATACACTCCTACTGGGAAGCTAAATGAACATGAGGGTTTTTATGGCCTTGATTTGTTGTTGGGCAGGAGATTGGGTATCAAAATGATTTCAGTTTAGAATGGACCAAAAGCAAACAAACCTAATTTTATTTACCAGAATTAAATTCAAACAGGAGATGGTTACTTCCCCTAGATCAGAAAACTCCTGATAAACCAACATCAGGGTCCTCTTCACTGCTTTAGGTTGGTAATAAGGGTGATGTATTTTGCCCTTCAAGTGCTTGACAGAATCTGCTGAATGGACAGTCCCTGTGAGCATGAAAATGTAAAACTCAGTGGGGCAAGAACCTGAGGATAAAAGCTGTAGGCAAGGCTAACAACCATTGCATCCATGAGAACTCATGGATTAACAATTTTGGTGCTGTTAGCTTCTGACATTTCTCCTGGTGTGTAAGGAAGGATTATTGCAATTCTGATGTCCTTTTAATGGAGCATTTTCATGTCTCAGACATCTTTAGGCAGAGCTGAACAACCCCAGGAGAACCCCAGCTTCTCTGGGCTCTGGTCCTGAGGTGGCTGAGAGGAGGGCCTGCATCAGTGGGATGCCATTGAGTACCAGTCTCATGTAGACACGGCAGCACGTTTGTTCCTCATGGAGAATTGAAAGGAGTAGCAGTATTTTTAAGAAATTCAGTGTATTAAGAAGACAATCTGGTTTGAAAACCTCCTACAGAACTATTAATTAGAGTCATGGATTTGTGGCTGTCTTGTCACTGTCATCTGTCTGAGGGAACCACGCTGGAACAATTACATCTCTGAAAAAGTGAGAATTCAGTTAGGTTTTGAAATAGTGTGCCAGCAAGACATGTTTTCCCATGCTGTCACAGTGGATACCAAACACCTGTCAGGAGCTTGTCTGTGAAATTGTGGCCATCACTGAATTGTATAAAATCATTCATTCTTTATGATCACACTGAAGGTGAGACTATCCTGGAGCTCCATCAATTGGTCTTTGATCTCAAACCATGTGAACCACTGCAATATGCCCTTCTTTTTTGTTTCCTGCAGCCCATGGCACAGCAGGGTCCTCATCTGTGGTTGCAGCTTCTTGGTGATGTTGTAATACAAGCAATTAATAACAATTTGTATTAAATGTTTAAAAAAATGCTGCCCTTGTGGGCCAGCAGAGCTCAGCTCAGCTGAGACGAGCAGCATGTGTCCAGAACAGAAGGTTTCAGCTTTACAAGTGTCACTGATTATAAGTAGCATCAATCAATTATCCCTAAAATGACACTGGTTGTCTGTCAGATTCTCTTCTACAGCAATTATTTGTATTTATTTATTGTACTCAGAGGAACAGGTCCTCAATGTATCATTAGACACAAAGTGCTTTCAAGAAAATATTCTGGTGGAAAAGGACACTTGCCAAAGCATGTATTTAATCTTCATTCCCCTCAGTGGATGAAATCCTTCTGAAGGTTATTCATTGACAGCAAGTAAAAGCTAACTTCAATATTCATTTGTTAATTGCAAGATGTGTTATTTATTTCTCTAGCAAGCACACAGGGCATCTGAAAACAGCATCACTGAGTTATTGCAGGATTGCTCTTGAGTGTGTCAAGTTTTCTAACAGGTAATGGTTGCTTTAAGAAAAGCAGTGTTTTCTCTTGGGTTTTTTTGCTGATCTGAAAACTGAGGGCTTGATTTTGCTTCTGCAATATAGATAATAATGTACTAATCACAATGCTATCAGAGGAAAAGACTGCTCAGGAAATAGAACACCATTTCACATAAATAAGGGTAGAGGCATGTAACTGAAAGCTTATTAAGTCTATTATTCCAGATTACCAAGTTTCTCTGTTGGCAGGTCGCCCATGGCCCAGGTATCCTTAATCCTGGTTAAATAAAAGATGCTGCCCTAAACCACCACAAACATTGCTTCTAATCTTTTGTCAAAATTTTCTCTAAATCTGACTTCTCAATGTTAAAATGAGGGGAAATGATGCAGAGTGTAAAAGTTGTCCAGGGTTGCGGAAGACGCCTGGAGCAAAGCTGGGGCCAGGTCAGGTGTCTCCCACTCCTCTGCCTTAACCCAAAGTTGCACAAGTTTTTAGGAGGAAATGGTTCTGAAAATTCAAACAGAAAGCAAGGAAATTAAATCCACCAAGGGTAATGTTTGTTTGACCCTGTGTTTATCCCACAGCCCACAGCTGATCTGGTATCTCTCCCCCTCTGATCACTTGCAAGCCAATCCATACTCTCAGCTTCTGATGCTCTCTGGAAAGCAAAGGTGACTTGTTCCTTAGGAATTGCAAACACAAATAGAATTTTTGTCTTCTTTTATATTAATCCTGACATACAAGCTGCTCTTTAACCAAGAGATAATGTAAACTGGTTAGAGGGACACTGTAACTCCCTGTACAGAAAAATCACAGGACAATCCAGCTTCAACCATAATGGAAAGAAGCAGACCATGGTAGTCTCTACAGCAAGGATCCTGTGACAGCAGAGGACACTCTGACAGATGGAGCACAACTGCTGCTTGCTCAGTAGCATTCTAGAGTAACACACATAAAACTGGTGATTTGAGCCTCACTTATCTCCACATGATGCTGGAATTGTGTGCGATCTTCCTTTTTAAAGGACTGCATATGCAGTTGTGTAAATATTGGTTTAGTTCACCGTCCCACAGGTCTGCATCTAAGCTTTCTTGTGCTTTTCAGTTCTTCCTGGCTGCTTTTCCCAGCTAGAGAAAGGATAAATCTGGCTGAACGCAAAGCAGTAGAGCAGCTCTGTGCCTACTTGAGCTGTACAGCTGTAATCAGCCAATGCATTTATAAACCAAACCATACAAAAAGTCTTATCTATGTGTAGGGTTAGGTAGGAGCAGTTACAGAACCAGGGGCCACAAAGACTAAGAATGTGGACAACTGGATTTGTAGAACTGCTTCAAAATAGTGTTATCCTTCCATATGCACTGTACCATGGGAGTAATGCCCCAGTGCTGTACTCTGGTTTTGACTAGATTTCTTTCCCTTTCTCGCTTCAATTTTTGTGCTTTATTGCTCTGTCTGCTCTCTGTGCCCTTGAATTTATTTTGCTTTTATATCTCTTGCCAGTGTCTCTGTAGCATACAAGAGCTCTAATAATAGCGGTGGCTGGCTTGTGATACAGTTGGTCCTCCCAAGATCTCAGGATGTTTTATATCAGGAGGGTTTATAAGGCTGACCCTTACAGATGGGGAACCAATGAAGCCAGGTTACTTCTCTGGCAGTCTGGTGCTCAAAATGGCAAGAAATGGTGGAGCTCTCTTTCTGCCAGGAGATCCTCTAAGTCCTTTCAACAATGAGCAAAACCTTTCTTCCCATTTCCCCCTCCATACCTTACTTTGTGTCCTTTTCTCTGACATTTTTCCACCTTCTGTAGGATGCTGCTGATGTAGGGATTAAGCAAGGTCAGTTTAAGCAATGAAGAGGAGAGGCTCTTTCAATATGCCTTGATTAATGTTGTGACAAGGGTTGGTCTTATTTTACTGGAGTGAGTTGACATAGTCCAGAGCTTGATTATTTCCCACCTAAGTCCTTTAGAGAGTCCTTTTTTCCTGTGTGCTGGAATGCTGTCTGATATCCTGAGAAGTCATGGCAGTCTGAGAGTCTGATTCATGAAAGCAGTTAAACCTATTTGGAAATGCCTCTGCAATCAAGAATGAAAGTATTGTCTTGAATCAGTGAGCAGGTTTGCGGAAAAGGTGTTTGTGCCTGGCCCAGTCCCCACGCACCAAGGACTGAACTATAAAAATGCTTTTTACAGCCTGTGTTCTCACTGGGCAGCCCTGGATTGCAAAGTAAATATTCTTTGGGGGGGATAAAATGCTCAGGGTGGGTAGGGAAGGTGTCCTTGCTTCCTGCTAAGAGGAGGGAAGTGCTTCAGCTGCTGTTGTATTTTGTCTTTCTGTTGTTCGTGTCAGCAAGTGAGTGCAGGCAACTAGAACAGGGAAACTCTCCAGACTGCCTCATCTTCATTAATATCTTCACTTTATGATACTGCATGGCCAGCAGCACAAGGTAACAGTTCATTTCCCCATCCTGTCCTTCTGATTTGCACAAGGAAAGTTTGTCCTCACTATTGGCCTTTCAGGTACTTGGGCTGGGTGTTGCAAGGGAAACTTGCACTTGTGCTGCCTGTGGCACATCTGTTCTATCAGTAGAAATTGGCCTATTTTCCCTCAGGCTGTAGTTCAGGCACCTCTTGCCAAGGTTGTCTTCACTTCTGTAATTTATTATAATAATGAGGGGAAAGATTTCCCACAGATTTTAGAGAAGTAGTTATTATTCCACCCAAAGTCTCCACATCATTTAACACAGCCTGTCCATCCCCCCACATATATTCCTCAGGCCTTAGAATTTGATTCAAGCACTGTATAGTGGAAGACAGGATTTTTGTTGGTATTGTGTAATACTTTCAAACAACATTTTCCTCTTTGCACCAGCAGTGCAGTCTCAGGTAACTGGTATCTGCACTGTTTTGTGCACAAATAGTTCAGAAGGGCTGATCTGGCTCCCTTGACTTTTTTCATTACCTCTGTAGCTGTAATTATGAAATACGGAGATGAACATTTACATTTACATTATCAGTTATCATTTATTTAATGGCTACCAGTTGCTGGAAGGGAAACATGGACTTATATTCAAAAACTTTATGAGTAGGTTGCTTTTTTTTTCTCCCCTTCTTCAGTGGTACTAAAAGCTTTTGCTAGTAAGTGTAAAACCTGCTTATCTTTAATTCTTGCTTTCACTGTGCCTAGAAGTTTAATTTTCAAGTGTGGTGACCAGGGAAGTGTTTGTGTATGGTCTCAGTATGGTATCAGTTGCTGCTGATACATCTTGGGCCCAATGTAAGTGTTAGCTCAGAAGAGAAGAGCTTTTTTTCCTTGACTTTAAGTGAAGTTGGATCAAGGTGTTCTATGAACTAGAGGTGAGAAAATAGACCTAATTTTTATAGTTCATTTTATATATTTATAGTACATTTTGTATATTTAACATGCTTCATCCCAGGGGAGCCTCAAGTGCTCTCTCTGAAAAGATTTAAAGGTTGCTTTGCTTTTGTCTTGTCTCCCACACCTGGAGAACACTCATTTTTTTCAGAGCACAGACCTGCAGTTCTGCAGGGCAATGTATGCTGTAGTGGGAATGTGAGCAGCAGGGTGAGATCAGGTGATAAAGAGGTCAGGCTTGGTCTGTGTCTGCTGGGAGATCCCCAAGGTGATACAGCACTGCTGGATTTGAGGGAGAGATCACTTGGATAAGCCAGTCTTGACAGAATGTGAAGGACTCTGGAGCACTGAAGGTGATGTTTGGGAATGAAGAGCATCCAGAAGACTCTGGAAATGCAGGGGTGTGTTTGCAGTAGTGGGAATGCTGGGATCCTGGATCAGTCCATGCAGTTGTTTGTTTTCTATGATGTCCTGTCTGCAGTTCCAGGTGTCTTTTCCTCCAAACCAGTGCTTCTCAAACCTTCTGGGCTGTGTACCAGACCACTCTGCATGCTTGCAATCAAATTTGTGTAGTGATTTATTACCACTGTAGAAGTAGCACTGCTGCATGTCTGGCTGGAAAGAACATGCTGTTACATTGTGAGCCATAATTTTGGGCACATGGCAGAAACAAGAACAGGTCAGCAGGGCTGCAGTGATTCCCATAAAAAAACCCACTTGCACCTGAGGAGGAGTGACTCATTCATAGACACTTGTACCTGGCTTTGAAAATGAATTCCAGGGCATCACTTACGTAAAAAGTGAACATTCTTCATGGTATTGGGTAGTGTTAGCAGCCTGCAGAACTAGATTCCAATTAATACAAGTAAGCCTGACTTGCATGAATGGTGTATTGTTGTATCAATCTCCCTATGTTCTTCCCTTGCCCCCAGTACAGGCACATTTTTGGGAATGTTTCCTGTATGCTGATGTAAGATTATAGAGCAAAGACCCATTTTCTGCTTAAATTATGTGGGAAGCCTAGTTTTGGAGAGAAAATATTACTGATCATAATCAATTTCTTACCCTAATTCACTGTATATTTACAGTTATGTAAATGTATATAAACATTTTTTTTCCTAAAACTCTCTTCAGTTGTTTGCAAGGTAGACAAATGACTGTGGAAGGCTCAGGTTTTTAAATCACAGGTAAAAAACAAACAGTTCTTTGATGGGATGAGTAGCAGGAGGAGGGGTTCACACACATTCTTGTAATCTTTGCTGCTGCAAGCATGGAAGTGCTTTGGTTTTCAGTGGAAAGGATATTTCTAGGGAAAGTTCAGCTCTGATGTCTTTTATTCCTCCATTCAGTTATACATTAGGTTATTAGTAATTAAATATTTGAACAGTTTTAACCATTTTGTCCTTCATCCACTAATGTTTACAGAAGAGTTTCTTCACGTATTCACCTACTGCATCATTCTCCTTGTTCTTTGTGGGTGAGCTGAACTGGAAATGAGGCAGCTCTAATTTATTTTCTTGTGGGACAGTGGTGTTGAAGTGAGAACAGTAATAGTAATACACCTTTCCTGCAAAGAGTTGTCCTAAAGATCTAAGGACTTGCAATAACTTGCTTATTTGGAGCTGCACTAACTTAAAATGGATGGTTACAATAAATTACTGTTGGGATGGACTTGGAAGTGAATTAGGGAGGCAGTACAGGTAAAACAGTTTGAGCTTGGATTTCTTTATTGTAAATTCTATATATTTACAATTCATAGGATCATAGAGAGTTCTGAGTTGGCAGGGACCCACAAGGATCATGAAGTTCAACTCCTGGTCCTGCACAGGCCACCCCAACATCCCCACCCTGTGTCTGAGATCATTCCAGTGACAGTGGTGGCCAAGGTGCTCTCTTTGTGTCATTAACCTGTTTCCTTCTTTGTCTGGTTCATCACTTTGTGGAGGCAGGATGATCCCCTGTCAGCCTTGCTAAGAGTTACCACAGTGAAATTTTCAGCAGAGGATTTGTCTGTCTGGGGTTGGGTTGGATTTGTTTTGTTTTCCTTGAAGGATGTTTGAAATACGCTCTGAATTCTTTGTTTTTAATTCTGCCTTATTCACAGTTACTGGATATTTTATTTTTTTTTGCCTCACCCTGGGATGTGAGTGGTCCTGGTCACCTCAGCACTTGATGGTATCAGTTGTCAGCACTGTGTTTGTCTCTTCAGCATCCTGTGGTTTTGTCCAACATAGCTTTTATTGTTATGAATAACAATAAAATTGTCTTGCCCTTGGCCACACCTCTTGAGCACTAGAAATCATTGACAAAGTCTGACAAAGAAAGGTATTTTTTCATGAGAGCCTTTGTAATAGAATGAGTCATGTTAAGAAAGATGGGAAAGAAAAAGGAAAAGAAAAAGCTTTACTGAGTTCCATTCAATTTTAGCATATGGGCTGTTTTGAAAAGCAGCCTTCCAGGTGTAGTTTAGGATATATAAATGCTTAACTTACTAATTGTGCCCACAAATCAAAGTGAAGTGGCACTAATTCCACCAGAAAAATTGCTCCCACGTTAAATTAAAAGCTGAAAATTAGTGATTGAGCTAAGAATCTTTTAAAAGCTTGATACTAAAAATAGATATTAGTTCAGAAGGGCTGATGTAAACAGTTATTATGGTGAGAACCATGCAATATTTCACTAGATAGATCCATCTCCTTTCTCTGTCTTCTTGAAAGTAAAATTACAGAACAGGAGCATGAAAATGTCTCATAATTTGTGCTGGTTTAGTTCTCACCATCTCACAATTTAAATTTACTTTTAAAATGCCATCTCCCACCATCTCCTTGCTGGGCAGGGTTTCACAGGAGCACTGAGGTTCCACTGTTGTTCCAGCTCAGGGAGCTGAGACTGCCTCAGCTCTGTGGCTCAGTCATGTGGGCCTGGAAACAGGGTCTGTCCCTAGGGGTTATTGGGTTGCATTCCTTAGAAAATTCTTACATTCTTATAAAAGTGTAGGTGGATTCATTCCTGCTTTACCCACCCAGAGCCTTCAGTTACTTCCAGCTTTTGGCTGATGTAGCAGTCATGCTGCCTGCCAACTGCTTGGAAACCCATGGATGTGATAATGGGGAAAATTATGAGCGAGTGTGGCAGCAAATATGTCATATTGAGGGGGAGGGCAGCAAAACAAAGAGAAAATATTAAAAGAAAATATCTCCAGGAAAAAAAAAATAGTGAAGAGAGCAAACATTTTCCTCAAAAGCAAATTTACCAAAGTTGTCCTTGTTGTCATAGAGGATGTTTTATGGTAAAAGAGGTATAATATAGGATATTATACAATGGATATTGAATTTTCACTAAAAGCTCCCTAGTGAGATATTCCTACCAGCTGCTAGTGTTACACCTTCCAGAGACTTGCACAGTATATGACACCCCGAGCAGAGAATTAATTTGCATTGTATAGAAAAGATGTGTTAATTTTCCTTGTTTGTACTTACTGAACTTATTCTTTCTGGATTCATAATCCAGAAACTGGTTTCTTGTCTGGTCACCAGTCAAATAAATTTCTGGCAGCACCATGCCAAGTTTCCCCCTGAAGTTGAGTTCCAGCTGAATAGGACTCAGCAGAGCTCAGCTGGCACCTCGGGCATTTCTGGCCTCCTGGGAGGGGAGTGGAACAGGCACTGAGCACAAACCAACACCAGATGGGCCACTGGTCACTCATCAGGATCACCTTCTACATTTTTAGAGTTAATTGAAATGGACTTCTTTAATACCTTGACAATCCCTGGATTTACCAAATATTGCCTTTCCTTTTTTCCATTAATGTAATTGATGATGCATGAAGGAATTGCGTTTGCAAACCTTGCGCATTGCAGCATTTGTTTCAGGATGGTTTTTTCCCAGTGGTACTTGTTCTCCCAGGAAGATACTGGTCCAAAGAAATTTAAAATGAGGGTTAAAGAAATTTAAAACGGGGTCCAGTCACACTCCATGACTATTGAAACTGTGATTAACCCTGGAGTCTTCTATAGGTGTCGTGTTCTTTTATCCATAGCAGCGAGTTCATTTGCAGAGCTCGCTCCTGGAACTGCAGCTCAGCTTGGCATTAGAGTATTTTTCCAAGTCAGGAATGACACATGGGTGATAATCTTAGAAATAACGAGTGTAAACCAGAGATTCTGTAAGACACACAGAGATTCATTCTCCAGTGTAGTTGTGATCCTTTTCCAAATCATGGCGAGTTAAACACTGGGATATTCCAGTATTTCAGCTATTTTCTTAAACTAATTTGTCCCTTTTTGATGGCCCCCCCAGCCACTCTGAAACAGTTGCTCTTTGTCTAAATTGACATTTATAACAGCAAAAGTCAGGAGCTTTTCTAAATACTGCAAACAACATTGAAATGGCAAATAATTCTGTCTGATAGCATTTACAATGGTGTGAGAGGCTTCCCTACATCCTGTGATGTCCCTTCACTGTGGGATGAAGGCTGCTCATCACTGCAGGTGTTTATTTGTGGCCTTCTGGTTGTTCAGCTCTCATCCTAGTCCTCAATATACAGTCGTAAATCACAGTCAATGATGATTTTTCTTTGCATTTACTTTGTGATGCAAAAGCCTTTTGAAATGTTACTGACATCTGGAAAAAACAATGGATCAGTCCATGGCTCCATACTCTGGCAGAGTTATTCAAGTGCTGATGGGCATGGTGTGGCATTGGAGAGGAAATATTTATGGTCCCTGAGCTGTTCTCAGACCACTGGTGCTTGAATGATGGTGAGACTCTCTCTAAAGCTTGTTGGACATATGAAACTGTGGGAGATGAGGGTATTCTGGATGTCCTGAGCTCATCTTCAAAATGCGTCTGGCTCGCTTGTGGATCTTATTATGTGGTGTTTGCTGGTTGTCTGGGAAGCCTGTTGTATTTTAAAATAAATAAATGTCTTTATTTATAGATCTATCTAGACATATAAATCAATAGATAGATTTTTATATCTATATCTGTGTTGTAGTTTAGGTGCCAGGCTCTCTGAGGAGAATAGGTTGAGTTACCTGGTGTGCTTTAACACAGGAGAAAGCAGCTTGACAGCTGCTGAGGGGCTGAACCCTTATTTTCTGCCAAAGGTAGATCTTGGTGTCTGGTGGCTCAGACTCCTCCCTGACCCTCACAGTGCTGTTTATCAGACTAGGAAGTGCTTCAGCATTTTATTCCCTGTCTCTGGCAGCTGGTGGTGATTGATTGTGTCCGAGCACACGGATTCTGTGTGAGTTTAATGATGGGTAATAAACGAGGATCAGCTCAGGGCTCAGGGTAAGTGAGAGCAAATGGTTCCTTCCTTGCCTTGTGGAGGATTTGTGATTCATAATGAAACCAGACAGCGAGTGCATTTACACACAAACCACACTTTGGGCCAGCATGTCTGGTGCAGACCAGCTAGCCCTGGCCCCTGCTGCACTCACATGGTCTCACATACACCCTCCACTTCCTTCTCACAGCACAAGTCTCAAAAAATAGTATTTTTAATTTTCAAAAAATATTATTTTTAATTTGCTTGTCCTCAAAAATAAGGGGGGGGGGGGGGGGTAATGGAAAATCACATAACATAAAGAATTTCCTGAAAAGGATGTGGGGTATATTTTTTTCTGAGTTTTTTCCTCACAATGCAGAAACAATCAGTAGGGGCCAGTTTGCTGGAAAGCATTCCAAGAAACTTATCAGGGAAGAGTGGAAAGCCTGTGGAAACGAATGTCACGAGGAATATTGTCAGGACCTGAGCTTAAAAGATCAGATCTCTTATGTGGATATCACATTATTATTCTTGGGAGAGCTGAAGCCAGCCTCTGAGTAATCCAGCTGCCTGTGCAGGAATTCTGTGTACTTTCCTCGGAAGGACCTGATTGCTGTCCCTGTCACAGACAGGATGCAGGACTACACGGTTTTCTGGTCTCTTGTCATTGTTCTTGTGTTCTTATGAAGTGGTCTCCTGAGGTTACATGAAAGATATTTTACTGGGGGACTTGTTTATTCACTGGCAATGCCTTAGGCAGAAAGATGGACACTGCTGTTAGGGAGAAACTGTGAGATTCCACAGCAAGATGATTTTTTATTTCTCTTTCTGTGTTGGTGCTTTGAACTGAGACCCAGTCAGCACTACAGAAATTTCCCCTCTAGAGTTAATGTGGTTTTGGGCCAGTCCCTAATGGGTGGTAGCTGAGAGGTGTCATTGCACAAAACACTTTGCATTTTACAGGCAACTCAGAAAAAAGCAGGTAATTGAGCAGGACAAAATCCTGAAATTCCCTCTGTGACCAGCAGACAGCTCTTCAGAGGTGAGGATTGGCTGGGCAGTGTTACTAAATGTGTTTCCTCTGCAAATAAAGGTGAAGCTATCAATAGTGCTCACAGCCCTGAGAGGAGGGAAATCTTTGAGGAAAATGAGACAATTCTGGGTTGTTGGATTAGCATCAAACCAAAGCAATTACCCTCAATGGATTTTACATCCCTATCTTCTGTGGATTTTAGCATATTCCCATTCCACAGTTATTTCTATTACTAAAAAAGTGAATTAGCATAAAGCTGCAGATGGCAGGATTTTAAGAGCAGTACCCCTTACTGGCACTGACTGCATCTTAGAGCAAGTGAATAAAAATCAGATATTTTAGATGTCTTCTTGAAGTTTTCGTGATGAGAAATAATATCTTTTCATCCTTTAGAATTCAGTTTAATTTGACAAATGTTTGCCTTCCTCCAGATATCTACAGGCAGGCAGTGTGAGACCAGGGTGAAATCAATGTGTTTAAAAATTCAGAAAGAGGTAAACTGACCCCTGTGAAGGAAGTTAGCTGTAATACAGAGATGAATCTGTATTTTTTTCCTTCAGACTGATAATTTCCTTGTTGAGTTTTACTGATTTTAAAAGATGGCATTTTACTGATCCACTAAAAGCACTCTTGAAGACATTTTGGTTTGAGTTGGAAAGGGAATGGTTTTGTGCAAGATGGTGTGGAAGGAGTTTGCTACCAAACTCTGAGACCCTGTTATCTGCACATGCACAAACACACACCATGAATGTGATTCCCTGTCCGGACATGAGTGCTTTGCTCCTGTGCCTTGGTGATAACACTGAAACAAGATCTGGGGTGCCCTGGGTGTCTCTCACTCACCCCAGAGCATTTCCTGCCCATTTGCCTGTGCTTACGTGCTTTCCTGAGCAATTTCTGGAGCACATAACCTGCAGAAATGTCTTCAGTTTTAACTCTAAGTAGGACAACTTTGGTGGATGCCAATGATAGATGTTAAAATTGAGAGCAAAGTCTCATTTCATCCCTGTGCCCTACCAGATTAGATGCTGTCCCGTGGCTGTCGGTGCTGTGGTAGTTGACAGCGAATTCCATCATTTAAATGCAGCTATGACCATTTTCCCTTCCAAAGAGGGATGTGTTTTGCCAAGCCCAGTGTAGCTGGTACAACAGCCCCCTAAAGAACTGTAAAAATAATTAAAAATAAATCAATCAGTCCCACTGCCAACCTGGGGAGAATGTCAGCAAAGAGCTGTGTCCCCCTCCCCATTCCCAAAGCAGAGCCGTGTGGATTTCAAGGCTTTGATGGAGCTTTTCCTCTCTACTCTCAGCATTCTCTTGGCTCCCAGCAGTGTAGCCATCAGGACTGGTAGCTCCAAAATCCCCCAGGGCTTGTGGCCCTGGTGGAAGACAATGGCTGAGGGTCTCTCTGCTGCCAAAAGCAGCATCCTTGCTCCAGCCTTCCCCGAATCCCTGGCTCCGTGATGGACCAGCGAGCGAGCGGTCACAGGGAGCAAATGTTTGGTTACTGCAGAGTTTCTCTTTGTAAATGCAACCAGCAGATATTGAGAGCTGTGTGTAGATTTCAGCAAAGCATTCCTACTGCAGAATAGTAGTTTATTTAGGATTTTCATTTTAAAAACAAACCCAAACAAACCTTAAGTCTGAAAGCTGTGGGATGAGGATGTATCAGATGATCTCCCTCAGTAAATTGTGACAAATACATATGGAGCTCTTGATTCCACTCTAAAGAGAAGGGGAAGCACTTCCTATTGCCTTGTTTTTATTTTCTTTTTTCTTAGGAAACTTCTGTTGTTGGTAAATAACATGTAGCAAGGAATTTATTAGTAATACCCAGTACAAATGTTTCCTCTCTATCCTGTTCTCTATTGCTGCAGGAAGTAGGTTTTGAGATTGAGACAGAATAATTCCTATTGCATCCTAATTAATTATTTAAAATTAAAATATTAGTTGGGGAAGGATGCAGGATTGGTAGTGCTGTTGTGAAGAAGGAAGGCAAAGCTCATTTTAGGATGAAAACAATCTTCCCTCTCTATCTCAAATTAGGATCCAGGAACATTATTTCTCTTCATACCAGATACAAATGAAGCATCATTCCATTATGTGAATAACAGATTTAAAGTATTTTATTGCTAGTTAAATCTAATTCATGGTGCTCAATGCAGATTTCAAGGATCAAGGGATTTAGATTATCCTGCATTACCAGCTTTAGGCTGTCATTTCTTGGTGTGTTTAAGTGCCTGCTGTGCTTGAAAAGGCTTTGAGGACAAAGGTGCACATCCCTGTCCCTGCACCAAGGGACCCAGTGGAGTTCCAGCCACCAGCTCATGCTGCCTCTTTTGGATCAGGGAACTTGCCAGAAAGGAGACAAGATTAGTTTCAGACCTCAGCAGGCCCCAGATTTTGCTCTCCAGATGGTCACACAAGCCCTGTACTGGCACAAGGGAAAGTCTGACCAGTTCCTTGAGGAGATCTCACCTTTGCTTCCGAAGGCTTCTGCAGATGTGGCTCTGTGTGTGTGTCTGCAGTCATAATTGCAATGGGAAAAGAAGGAGCTCTTCAAGAAGAGGAAGGGAAAAGGACAAAATAGAACTCCTTTGGGGCTTTTTGGTTATTTAAATGCTTTTTAAAGACACCTTTCTCTGGCTGTGAGCCCTGGGTATAGGTGTTTCATCCTCCTGGCAAATAGGAGCAGCCTCTGCCCAGCTGGAGGGTTATTTGTGACTGTGGCTCTCAGAGGGATGGCAAGTGGGCAGAACATCCTGGACAACTGCATGGGAAGGGAAAAGCAGAACTGCTATTTGTTGAGAAGCAGAGTTTCATGATTGCTAGGAGTGATTGCTGCCTGTGTGTAACAGCAGCCAAGACTGGGTTAGGTATATTTTAGTCATGTTGTAGCTGTGTCACTCAGAATGCTGCAGTGCTGCACAGCTATTGACCAGTCTCTGCACCTCTGGGATCTCATGTCTAATTCAGGATTGACCAGGATGGATACAAATCCATCCTAATTGGCTAACTAAGTTAATGAACTTTCCCTGCAACTGATTGCACAATGGTGAAGCGAGCCTGTCACGCACTGTGTGAGCACCGCAGCCAGGCAGGGCTGACAAGTCCTGCTCCACAGGACAACCAGAAACTTCTCAAACACTTAGACCTGCTTAAGTCAAATGGAGGAAAAACTTTTTACAAAAGTAAATTGCTGGACATCCAGAGAGATAAAACAGTAGAATTCTGTCTTTTCCACTGTACACTTAGGTAAAAAAATTTGAAGTACAACAGAATGGAATTGAACCTCAGATGTATAAAAGGGTTGTGAGTTGATAACTGTGAGTAACAATCTCCTTATGTCTTCAGCATTAAAGAAGTTATGAAAGGCTGAATCTTTTAAGTGCAGCTTCAATGGACATAATATAGGAAATCAGTAAAAAAGCAGTTAAAAATTTGAGTGCTGGGTTTCTGGATATTATTATCTTATTTTCAGTTTCCAAGGAGTGGATTTCCCAGCAATTCCCACTGAAGCAATTATTCTTGTTAGTTAAGGTGAACAAAGCAAGCTTCAGGATATCCTTTGCTGGGAATATAGGGGCTAACCCTTGGAAGAATCTGATTTCTGCAGTGAGGAAAAGGGGAGGGATTATCAGTATTGGACTCTTCCAAGCACTGCATCTTGTTATTATTGAGTGAATTATGAACGTGCCAGGCAAGCTGTGTTCAAGCCTTGTCTGGCTTCATAAGTGGAGTTTTTGTAAGCAGGTTCTGACCCTGTCTCAGCAAATGGAACTGAGTGGTATTGTACAGCAGCCTCCTTCTCCCTATAAATGTGTGTGTCAGCTGTGTGTGCACAAACTCATCCTAAACATGTTGTTTACATTTTGTAGCAGTTTGTGCTAAGACAAAACTGGCGCCTCATGGTGCAATGTGCTCCCTATGGAGAAGACAAGATTGGAGCTTGAATTCTGATGAGTGGCATCTGCAGTGAGGGAAACACGAGCTAGAGTGTCCTGTGAAACAGAAACACACACTGGAAAACACAGAGTGTGTGATTAGTTAGGGCTGCACCTTCAAAACACTTGTTCTCCTCTCTTTCTAACTTTTGACCCATTTCCACCTTATCACCCAGCACTGAGTGCCACCTCCAGTTGATACTTGAACATCTACAGGGGTGGGGATTCCTCCACCTCCCTGAGAAGCCCCTCCAATGCCTGACCACCCTTTCCATGAAGAAATTCCTCCTGAAGTCCAGCCTGAGTCTTCCCTGGCACAACTTGGGGCTGTTTCTTCATGTCCTGTCCCTGTTCCCTGGGAGCAGAGTCTGACCACCACTGGCTGCTCCCTCCTGTCAGGGAGTTGTGGAGAGCCAGAAGGACACAAAGACACAATGAGGCATTTATAAAATTCCTCATTTTGTCCTTTGATGTGTTCTGGGAGAACATTTCAGACCACATCCAGCCCAAACCTTACTCCATATACCTTACTCCAATTGATTTGGTGGATTCTCACACTCTTTATTTTGTGTTTTTTTTAATGCTCCTGTGTTCAACACAGTCAGTGTGTGACAGCTTTGTATGACATATGGAACTGATGGTGTTTCAAAGCTCCTCACACTTGTCAGAAACTTCTCATCTGCATGAGAGTCTGGAACCCGGTGATCTTGTGTTTTGCACCCGGCAAAACTCAGTAACACGATCCATCTGTTGGCTGTTGAATTAGCAATGAGGTAAAACAAAGCTCGTGTGCAGAGTGATGTAACAGAGTACCTACAGTAAGGTTTTCAGGGTGATATTTTCTAAAATCAATTGTATTGTATTAATTCATCCTTCTTCAAAGGATGGATGTTTTAAGTCACGTTGCTGAGGTTCCTGGGGCCTTGGACTGCCTCACCACTGGGTATCAATTTTACCTTGGTCATATCATGCAGTCAGGAAGGTTGAAGACCTCTAAAATCATCAGCTCCAACCATTAATCCAGCACTGCCAACTCCATCACTAATCTGTGCCCCTCAATGCCACAACCACAGTGTTTCTGAAAACTTCCAGGGATCTTCTTCCAGTCACCATCACCACATTGTGCCTGAACTGTGGCACAGTTCATGTTCAATGGCTAAGTAGCATGAAAGGATCTTTGTTCTTTCTTGGCTTGAATGGTTCTGTAGGGAAAAAAATTCAGTTTAAATTGTGGTTGCAGCCCTTCAGAAATCCCTCCAGAATTCTATAAACAGAACATTGGTGAAGCTGGAAGACCTCTGTGGGTTCCAGATGTCTGTAGTTCATCATGGGCAGGTCGCTTTCCTGTGTCTTAATTTCCTTAGCCCTAAAGTAGAAATTAATGTTTAACTTTCTTTCTAAATTGTCCTATGCCTCACCATGATTAAATGTGCTGAGTGGTATTATTATAGCATAAAACTATAGAGAAAATGAAAATTAGAAGATGGGAGCATTGCAAAAACATGTCTTTGCAATAGAGGAGATGGTTGGGCTGTTGGGGAGTCTATTCACCATTGCAGGTAGATGGTAATTGGTGTCACAAGCAGCTTGAGAAACACGTGCACTCATGACTGAAAGTCCCTGGGGTAGAAGTGGCTCGACCAAATCCCAGGGTTGTACTTGTACACACCCATAAATTATCCCATCCAGGGCAAGCTGCCTGTTTAGATGTTCTCATTGTTTGGAAATTTGTTGTTGGGAAGATGTTATCAACCTCTCAGCACACAGTTCTCAGCAGTGTCTCAGTGGATGCCAGTCCCTTGAGGCAGAGGCTGTCTGGGTTTGCCTTGCACAGGTCCAAGCACACTGTCAGCACTCAATTAGATGTGTACACACCATTTGTGCTGACTCAAAGCTCAAAGATACCCACTAGGGTTTTTTTGGTTGAGCATCCTTGTGTAGAAAAAGCTATTTTCCACCTGACTCTGAACCTTTCTAGCATTATTCCTGATAGGGAAAAATAAGCCCCACGTGCTTAAAGTCAAAACCAAAAGACTTTTTCTCAGAGGTGCCCGTGATCTGCTCAGCCTTCCAGGAACTGAGGAACAGCAGCCTCTGTGTGTGCCCCTGTCACTGCCTCTCTTCCTTCTTGACTCCACTCTGTTGGATGACCTGCTAGCAGGAGAAGCCCCTCTCTGGGTTGATAAATCTACTAAACAAAAATCCACTAAAGAAAAGAGCAAGTGAGATGGAGGCAAGTGTCTTTGGAATCACGGGGTGGAGAGCTGTCATGTCAGAGCCTTTCAGGGAACAGCTGTGGAGTCAAGCTGGTAAATTTTTGTTTGGAGAGAAAGAAGAGAAAAATAAGAGTGATGGCATCTAGTTCCAGGAGGCAGGAGCTTTTTTGTGACTGTTTAATATAAAGTCTACAGTTCCTTCCTCTTCTCTCATCTCCTTTGCTCCCACTGTTGGGAGATTTACTTTTCCCCTGGGTACACAGGCAGCTCTAGAGAAGGGAAAGTGTGGTCTGAATAGAAGCTCCCTGGCCATAATCCTGAAACAGGCCTGAAACTGCAGTACATGCAGCAGCAATAGAGGCTTGGGAGGATGATTTCCTTGTCTGGTGGGTGTTTGGGTGGGACATGTATGACTTTTTATGCTGCACATTGTTGTAATTCCAGCCACACACAGAAAAAGCTGGGCAGTGCTGGCTGGGAAAGTGCTCGTGCACCTGTACAGGGTGGGACAGGCATCCAGAGGCAGAAATAGACACCAAGCCATCCTGTTTGGGCAATTACACTTTTCCTGCCTTCTCACTACAGTCGGCATTTCAGTGGCTAAGCCACAAAGGGAGGAATAAAGACAAATGGCTTCTCCTTTTGCAAATACCTGTACTTAAAAGAACCTCCCTCCTTGGTGGCATTCACTATGTGTCTGTTTATTCATCCTTTGCTCACATGATAATTTACTCCTGCAGAAATATATCTCAGCTCCACCCTGTGCCGGGACTGAGCCACTTTTGCTGGCGCTGCTGGAGATCATTTACCAGGAGAAATTAGCTGTACACATCCATAATAGGACTGCCAGAGTTGTACCTGCCCACAGCTGCTCCTGATGCCATCACCGCCTTCACAGCAGCTCATCTTAAATCCCAGTAGGTTTCTAACTCTGCCCTGACTTGCACTCTACATCTCTTCAAGAGCTGGTAATATTCTGAGATGTCTCTAAGTGAAAATTGGAAGAGGAGCTGTTGATTGGGAAGAAGAAAGTGCAATGCCAACCTCTGTCCCACTGCAGCTCTAATAGAAAAGATTTGTGGCTGTGGCTGGGCTGAAGCAGCCGCTGCTGTGGTGTCATTTCAGTTTTATTAATTTGGGAGTGGGTGAGTGCAAGGAGCAGAAAATGCTGTGGAAGAAGGGAGAGAAGCCAGTGAAGAAGAGGCTGGCACAAGTTCCAGGCTCCTTTACTGGAATGCAACCCTCTGCCTTATGCTCAGCCCTCTTGCCTACAAATGAAAGATGTTTCTGCTGCCCCTCTCTCCACCTGAATGTGCTGCAGTTTTGTGTCTTCTGGATGAGGCCTCTCCTTTGTGGTGTTTAGTTAGCACAGCACCTCAGCTCCAGTTCTAGAGTAGCTCAGGTTTCCATCCTACCTGGGAATGTGCCCTACTTTAGTTCACCTCTGTTCTGCCAGCCCAGGCTGGGGCTCAGAAGTCTCGGCTGTCACTGGCAGGAATAATTGCAAAAATTGATTCATGGGGAAATGCCTTTAACAGGCAAATCCTTTTGACAGACCACACAGTCATCATACTCTGCATTTATTTGAGTCAATCAATGCTCTGATGCATATTTGGGTCATAAATACTCTGATATAAATTGCATTTATTCTTGTGACAGCTGTGTTCCATTACCTGTTATTTATTTGGCTCTGTTGTCCTTTCATTTTACACCTTGTGGAGCTGTCAAGTCAGCTGCTTACCACTGACAAAGCTCACAGCTCAGAGTCTTCCAAAAATAAACCCTCCAAAGGGATTTGAGCAGCAGAAGGATGTATGTTGTTGGAAAGTCATTGGACAGTCTTTTTTTTGGTTTGCTTTATTTGATAGAGGAGTTCTGTGCATTTTGCCCAAATTCCAGAATTAGACTTTTCATTTATGATCCAGAGGTTGCTGAAGCTAATAATCCCACTGATTAATGGGAGTTCTGGATCACACCCTGCATGTCTCAAAGTTGAATTAACCATGTTATTTGATATTGGAAATGGTGGGATGCTGACTTTGATGTTTCTAATTTTCCTTTGGAAGCTTTTCCAGTTTTGTGTCTTTTTACATCGTAAAAATGGCAGAATATGGGATTCTGAGATGAATGAATTGTAGTGTCCTTCCAAGAGAAAGATCAAATTGCAGTGGTCACACTGGTCTGGACGAGTCACAATCATTTTCTCCTTCTCATTCCCAATGAACAGCCACGTATCCTTCGTGCCAGGTTGTTGCACCAGCTTTGCAAGGTGCCAAGCCCTTGGTGTTAATTCAGGAAAGCACTTAATCATGGAATTGATGACTCTAAAGTGCCTAAAATAAGCATGTGCTTAAGTGCCTTGTTGGAGTGGGGCCAGTGCAGATGTGCCATTGCCAAGCAAAGATTTGTGAACCACTTCTGGTCTCATTTCTCTGTAAAACAGAGATGAAAACACTGCTCTTAGTTTTCTTCCTAGGTTTTGTTTGCACAAGGATTTTGGGATAGATGCAGGGGCTGAGTTTTGTCAGTAGGGTTTATGTGTGAGCTAAACAGCAAAACTGTTCATAGCATTACTACTGAAGTATTTGTGATGTGTTGCATGTGCTGCATTTAAGGGCTTAACATTTCTCTATTATCTTGATTTATTTTAGTCTAAATGTAAAAAGAGTAATCCTGTAATTTAGTTAAAATATCACACTGCAAAATACACATTCACATGGGTCACAAAACACAGATGCAAATGGATATGTATTATTTATAAAGTAGCTTTGATATCTTAATATACTAAAAAAAAAAGACATTTAGTCATAGTTCAGCATTTTGCACACTTTTGAACTAGCATATATCATCATCCATGAAAAATTCATTATTTGGGTCTTAACCATTTTAATTTTATATGCATATTCCACCTGAAAGGCAGTATGTCCTCTGCTCTTGTATTTTTGGGTTTTTTTACCTATTCTATCCCTCCACCCCATTTTATACAATGAAAAATAGACATTTAGGGTTAGGCTATGCCAAAATCCCTCCAACAATGCCCTCCCTGATAACAAATGAGTGTCAGGACTGTGTGACTAAAGAGAGACCTCTCAGTATTCTGGTGTCCCACCTAAATCCTTCTGGATTTGCTGAATCCAGGACAGCCAGTTACAGTCAGAGTTCATAGTACACACCAATAAAATCCATGTGATTGCCTTTATCCAATCCTCTAATATGGACAGACAAAAGCCAGGTATAAATCAGCTTAAAACATGGCAATTTCTGCCAAAATCCAAATGAAACAGGAACATGGTGTGAATGCTCCATTTTGGGTGCTCTCAGTGGGTTCACATGCCAGATGTGAACTCTAAATTGAGGTAATTTTGCAGAAGTTACTCTGTCAAGAGCCTCATTCCTACATGACAGAAGGTCTTAGGTTAATGCTTTGGGGGTTTTGGAAGGAACAAAGGGTGAACTTGAAGTCTTTCAGATGAGGACAATCCTGGCCTCTGTAAGGTTAAAACTCTGTTCTAGTGAAGCTGTTGCTCAGTTCCAGGTTTAAACACAAGTTTAATGATGGTGAAAGGACCTAGGGAGGAGACAGGGCTGGTGTCATTAGGATGATGGTGGTGTTTACTGGTTTTCCTCACTGTTTCATAATTTCTGTAAAATAGGAAGGATAAAAGAACCTCAGCTTCTGTGGCCCATTTCTCTCAGGTCTCTGCTGCAAGAGCCAACAATGAGCAGTGAGCCCTTGGCTTATTTTCTGTTTACCTGGAACTCCTTCCAACCTCCACTTCACCTTCTCAGTAACATTTGAGCAGAAGCTCTTAATTTATTCTGTCCTGGTTTTGCCCATCCCCAGATCTGAGCTCAGCTGACTGTGAGGGGCTGGTGCTTTCAAGTAATATGAGTTCACTGGTCTGAAGTTTCTCTGGGAATGAAAAATCTGTTTGATTAAGGAAGCACTGACTTCAGAAAGCATATCGGCCTGCACAGCTCTGCAAGGCAGGGCTGCAGAGTGTCTAATTATTTGGAACTGTTCTCTGGAGGCTTTGGCTTGCAGAAAATTAGTCTTCCTGTTCTTGGTCTGATGTTTATTAAAGGTCTTTCCTTTTTCTCTCCTTTGCAGTTTTTATCTGTAGCTTCATGGTCGCAGCACCGATCTTTGGTTACCTTGGTGACCGGTTCAACAGAAAGATCATTCTCAGCTGTGGGATCTTCTTTTGGTCAGCTGTCACTTTTTCAAGCTCCTTCATCACTGAACAGGTAAGATCTTTGCAGGGTGTCCTGAAAAGATGGACAGTACATTCCTAAATAATTCCCCATCCCAGTGTCCTCGTAAGGGGAACATATCCCTCCTGTGTGTATTTAACATTTAGCATGTTGTATTCTCTGACCTTTTGTGGGAGAAGTGTGCTCTGTGTAACTGTGTTTGCTTAACTGGGAAAGCTGTCACCCTTTGATCGTGCATATTCATAAAAAGTAACAGATGAAACATATCTAAGCAAGAGTTTCTGTTGACATAAGGGCTTTGTTTTGAGGGAGAGCCTAAAGAAGCTTTAAAAGGGCTTTACAAAAGTCTTGGGAAAATAAATCCATGGCTGCACAGTGGTTCTCTTGTCTTCTGATATGTAACTGAAGCCATTGGATTTTGTTGGGAAGTCTGCTTATGGTATGTGGAATAACAAAGTGCATCCAGCAGTGGTTTTACAGATGCACTTTGGTTTCTGTCCACCAGGGCAGAGAAGGTGGATGATAACAGGGAGATCAGTTTCACCTCCTTTAGCACTTGTCAATGGATTTGTCTGGGGAAGCTGGTGATGGAGTTGTCAGGCTCACTTAATTTTGTCAAGCTCTGTGTCCCTCTTCTGCACACAGGACATCTGCAGTGCCCCATTCTAAGGACTCCTCACTTCATCATTTTCTTGTCTGTCAGAGGCATTTGGAGGAAACAATGATCTGGCAGTTTCTGGGGGGAAATATCCTCTTGTTTAAGTCATATTATAGCAGAGATTTAATTGCTGCAGGTGGCAACATTCCTGGAGAGACAAATCACAGCTCCTGGCATCATCAGGCTGATTTCCCATGGGGAGGCAGGGACATTCCTCATCCTTTCTGTCCAGCTGCGTTCCAGAGATTGCAGCACTGTGGTCACACCTAAAGAATGACAACCAGGGACTAAGCCTCTCCACCCTTCTCCATCCTGCCCACCCACATGCTCTTCAGTTTTTAAAAAAAGACAGTTTCCACTTAAAGCAGGCAGTGGCACTCGTGTCTGCCTTTCACCAGGATTGGTTGTTGCTGCATTTCTAAAGCAAAGTGCATATGGCCAAATGTGGAAACCTTTAACTCAGTAAATTGTTCTGGGTAACACTAAATAGGTAAATAATAGGTTCTCACAATGAAAATGAAAATCAGGACAAAATCTGGGGGTAGTTCCAGTGCATACAGGAGGTGATAGAAAACAGCAATGCATAAATTCCAGACATAGAAAATAGAAACAGGACAACTCATGCTTAAAAGTTTGCTTACTGTTCATGAGATCTTTAATTTTTGGAACAAATCATAAAAAGAAACCAATTAAATACTGCAAAAGGAGTCATACTATAAATACACCTGTTTCCATGGATAAAAATAGATAATGATAAATTTAACTAAAGAAAATAATCAGAAGTAGGAAGACTGAGATAATATTGATAAGCTAACTTTTTAATGTGGTTTGATAATTTATGTTAGTACAGAATTTTTCTATAGAAAGATAAGACATGAGGCCTCCTCTGCTTTGGTACTTGCTCATTTCTGCTCTGTTACACTGTTTAGCACTTCCTAAAATAAAAGTTCCATTAAGAAATCATTAACAAACTTGCTAAATAATCTAAAATTAGTAAAGTTGGTACATATTTAGACATAATCTCTAGATTAACTCCATTTATAGAAGCATCAGTAAATAATGTAACAAAGGCTTCTGCTCCACCAGGCTGGGAGACCAGTGAGCAGCCAGGGCAGGTTGTGGTGACATTCTGAATTCTCCCATTCATGGTAAATATTTCTGTTCAGATTTTGATATAGCTAACATAATAAAACCTTTTTGCTCCCACTGCAATTTACCTCTGGATAGGTATTTCTCCTAGTGTTGTTTTCTTTTCCTTTTATTTTGATTTATTTCTGGAAGAGGAAGCAAATAGTCCATGGTGGAGTTCCAGTTAGTCTGCAGTGCTTGCTTAAGTCCTGTCTTTCAGGCTTGCCAGATGTATTTTTATTTCCAAAGCTTGTCTTTCAAGGAGTTTCTAAAAGAGAAGCAACAAATATCAAATTGTATGCAGTATGGAACAAATGGTTAGCTAGGTTAATTTTAAAAAGCATAAACATAATCCAGCCACCCCCTACACATGATGATTCACTACAGGAAAAAAAAAGCCAAAAAACCTTCAGTCTTAAGTGCTCCAGCAGAAGTTGTAATATAAAACATACAGCTCCTGTGCCTGTGGTTCCACTGTGCAAGATAAATACACAGCTTCAAAAACATAAACAAACAAAACTAAAATCCCCAAGCCATCATTTTATATGTAAGGAGTGTTATCTTTGAAGTCACCATGAATTACTGGAATGTTTATATCCTACTGTTCCGGCCTGTTATTTTTGAGCAGAAGTCTCTCGTAGAAAAAAGGCAAAAGGGATTCTCCCAGCCACTTTGGGATGTCAGCTGCCTGTGCATTCAGTCCCTTCCCTCCTGGGCAATTCCTGGCAGGCCCTGTGGCTGTCACAGAAGTGCTGCTGGAGCTGGAGAGGTTCATGGCCAAAGCCCTTGGTGGGCTCTGCTGTGTTTTGGCAGCTCTGACATGGCCCAGGAGCCCTGCAGACGAGCATGTTCTGCTGACATTTGGATTTCTGCACACTTGCCCTTTGCTGGACTACTCAGGAGAAATATTACCTACTGTGGGCTCTCTTATCAGAAGGATGTCAGGTGGGTGCTGGAGCTCTCTGTGTGGGTGGTGTCAGCTCCCAAATCACTCCGAGCTGCAGCTGTGGCCCTTGGTGCTGTCCTGGTTCCCCCTGCACCACAAGATACCTGCAGCCTCCTGCTCTGCCTCTGCTCTCTGAAGTGAGATGTGGCATCTCCTTCCAGCTGTCTGAACTCCCTCCTCCCCACAGTGGATCTGCTGTGCAGGGGGCTCTGGGGTCAGTGAGTGCCAGGTGTTGGGCTTAGGTGGCTCAGAGGGCCCAGGATCAGAGGGAAGGGATAAGGGTTCTCATCTCTGCTTCACACTGCAGAGTGGAATTCTGTATGGGCTGATTCTGCCTCACTCTCCCTCTCCTGTATGTCTGAAAGGAGGTAATTTAAAGAGAAATAGTTCCCCCAGCAAGCCTTTTTTAGAATTATTGGATTGTTAAGTTTGGAAAAGACCTCTGAGATCATCGAGTCCAGCCATTAACCCAGCATCAGCACCATGTGGAAATTGAAAGCACCATTTCATTGACCCCAAGAAGGCACCTGCTGTTCCTTCCAAGTGCTGTTCCCAGTGCTCTTGTAAGTTTTACTGTCTCACATCTTTTCGTATGGATTATATGAGGTGTACTGTTAAATGTAAAAATGCACTTTTGCTTTATTCCTTTAATAATGGAGCACTGACTGAGCTGGTCCTAAGATATTCTGGGCATCTGTCAAGTCTGCTATCATCTTCAGCACTGCTGATTCCAAATACTGTATAGGAAATTGTTTTTTCTGTAAGAACATGTTCTCTTGTGCAGACAAGTGCATGATTTGAACTCTTGAATCTTGGGTCCTCACTGTTCTCTCAGATTTTGCTAACCAAGGATGGAAGCATTGGGAAAAGATTTATATAAATGAAATAGTTGTAGAGTGCAGAATTACTGTCATGTGTTTGTCTCCTGGTTGTTTTACGTTCCTACCTTGTCCCTTTGTACCTGTCACTCTTCCAAGGGAAACTATAAATGAAAACCAGATTAAGGTGTTCTCAGAGCATCAGACCTAAAAAAGCCAATCTATGAGAGGAGGCAGCTTTTCAAAAGTGTTATCAGAAATTGAAGTCTATTTTCTGCTCAGTGTTGGGGTTTTTCCATCCAGTATCTGTGTCCATGTATCAGTGAAGCATTTGGGCAGAGTTATTGAAAACACAGCTGGTGATGGCTGCCAGGAGAGAGACACAGCACAGCTCCAAAGCTTACTCAGAAAGCTTACTCCTGTGATGAGAAAAATGAACTTCAAGTAACTATCATAAGCTATATCTCTACCACACATTGCATTTCCCATCTGCAGAGTGTCTGGAACAGGAATGGTTTTGTTCTCCCTTCTGGGACCTGAGAGCAATCAAGATGCACCCCCCACATCTCTCCTTTCCCAGGTGGGGTCAGTCTGGCACCATGTCCTATTCAAATTTCCCAAATTACCCCAGCTGTGTGTCCATAAATGTGCCTCCTGCACTCTGCCACTTCCTTTTAGGTCATTAATTGGTCTGAAATCAGACAATACCTGAATCAAACGCTGTGGATGCTGAAAAAAAGATGTTTCCATTGCTTAGCATCAGAACTCACCTGCATTCCCGTGTGCTGCTGCAGAGGCTGCGATAAATTCAGATTTCTGCAAAAAAATGGGACAAACCTGTAAAAGTGTTTGGCCTGCAAAAATCTTTCATGCACCACGCTGTTGTCTCTAAGGATTTCCGTGATGCAATTAAACAGCACCAAATGTGTGTTGATGTAGGGTCTGACTCAATTGCCACAGACAAAGAAAGGTTCCCACAGACTTCCAAAGGAGGAACTGAATCAGAACCACAATCACAGACCCTGTGATAAGAGTTTCAGCATCTTCCAGTAACCCAGATAACAAACAGCACTCTGAAACAGGACAGGCAATTACTCGCTGAGACCCTGTGCAAATGAGCACTGAGCTTTGAGCCTGTTTCTGGATGATCTCCCAGCACAAACCTCTGTCCACCTGCTCTAGAAAATGCCTGAGCTCTGAGGGGCAGGTCTGACGTTTCAGTCACTTCTGCAGTGCCTGGGTGGTCCTGTTATTTTGGAATTAGCTTCCCAACTAGCTGTGTATGGAGGGTACAGAGAGAGTTGGTGGTGTAGAACCTTCAGGATCCATTGGATGGTCAGATATGGGTCTGGAGAAATGTTACCATTTTTGAAGGCTGTAAACTGATGTGTGTTTATCATGGATATACAGAGACAGTTTATGGATGGTGTTCTTGAAGCTTGTGCCTTGGGAGGAAGCCTTAGCAGAGCTTGGTTAATGCCTCACAAAGAAAACAATCCATTCATCCCAGGTTTAGGCTCATTAGGAGGCCTGGAAACAAATCTAAACTTTCTATTATCTGGGTGGTTCTTGAAGGTTGTGCGTATTGTCCTGAAAAACAGGATGCAAGAGAGGGAGAATGTGTTATTCAGGCTCTGGCCTCTGTTCAGATGCAAAAGTATGGATTTGAGCCTTTCTTTGGTTGAGCTCCTGGTTGCCTGCTGGTGCAAATTCATCAGTCACTCCTTGGGAAGTGTCAGCACTTCCTCAGTGGCCACACAGCCTTCAGCCTCCTGGGTTGTGCATAAAGACTGGGAAAAGGACCATTGTGTTCTAAGTCATGTGCAAATAGTGGGAAGAAGGGAAATGTCTTACAGCACCAGGTGTTAAATTAGTCTTTTGAAGTGTTGACATTTCTTTTAAATGTATGAAGTTCCCAGGCTACACAAAACACTGCATTTGCAATTCAGATAAGTTGAATTAGAGTACTAATCTCAACCCTACCTAATAGATTTTGAGCTGGAAATCCCTGGGAGTGGTGCTGATCATCAAGTCTGAAAACATGAGTGATGAAGCCTCATGAGAAGATAGTCACAAAACATCCAAATGTGTTTAGTGTAGTTTAATAGGTTGTCATTTTGTCAGATAGACTGGGTTTAAAGAATGAAATTAAGCTACAGCATGACAAAACCTTGTCAATTAATAACACTTCAAAAAGGAACATGACAACTGTTCAAGAAAGATCACGAATAAGAAGCAACTCCTAAGCAGGAGGAATTGGTGGATGCTCCACTTTCTCTCTGGAAATCTGATGTTCAAAGTGAGTTATCTCTCAGATATGAGCCAAACATACTGCAGGGTCAGCCTTCTGCACAGTTCTTGGAAGCCTCTGGATCTTGATTGAGTCAGCAAGCCAGGGAAGCGTGAAAACAGAAAGCAGGAACAAAAATCAGAGTTTGGAATGATTTAAATGGTTCTTTAGGAAAGTTGCCTGCAAGAGCTGACCTGCTGATGTACTTGACTTTTTAGCATATGCAAAGCAAAATATGCCAAGAATCAGCAGAACCAACAGTATGGGAAAAGTTGCAAGGACTGTAACTTTGTATTAATTTCATTTGAACCTTGAGGGTTAAAATGTGTCTTTCATGTACAGTCAAAACTTTTTTCTACACTTGAAAATGTGTCTAGTGAGGGCAAAGTGTTCACAACTGGATGTCTCAGCTAAAGCTTTTTTCAAAGGGTGCTGAGAAATCACCATTTCTGCAATGTTATCAGGGTTAGGGACATGGGGTTGTGCTCTCCAAGAATCTCCAATCCAACCTGTCTGATGGATTTGACTAAATTTTTGCTTAAGAATTGATCCAAACCAAAGACTTTGGGCCAAGACAGTCCATGGTGTTAAAGGGGCTGGATCTCACACATTTCTATAGACATCACTGGAGGTGGAGATGTTGTTAATGCTAGGTATCAATGCCTGTAAATGTTTGTTCTGTAAAACCTGGCATCTCTTTGTTGCTTGGATTTAGGCTTTGCTTGTGGATCATCTGTGGCTGGGACACAGCAGCCTGTGAATATCCTTTGGTTCAGTGAATGCCACCCCATATTCCAGCTGCATTTGGGAACCTGGGTGTGTCAAGAACCTTGCAGTGTTTCCAAAGTGGCAAAAATACGTTATATTTCTTCCAATCCCTATTTTAGTGATTATGGCTGTGTTTGCACATCTCAGGAAGGAAACTGTGACAGTTCCTAATGCCAGAGATATTTGAGGCAAGTGCTGGTAAGTGTGTCCCACCTGACAGAGCTGGAACAAAAAGCAACCATTTGCTTCCGACCCAGAACTATCAATATTCTTAGGGGAACAGTTTTGGAAGATCCATTCTGGTGTAATGGTTTTGTAACAGGGATAAATGACCACTATTTCAGCCATGTGAAGGGCCATGGACTCCTCTGGGCCTTACACCAGAGCCAAAGATTAAAAGAAGGGTTTTAACTCTGTCTTCTAGCAGGCATTGGGAACATGGGGCTCTTTATGATCCTGGTGATTTATTTGAACATCAGCCTTTTTCTTTAAGGTCTGTTTTACAGCAAGGATGCATCTGCTGGGTGGGGTTTGGTGAGTGAGCAACCTGGTACCTTCCTCCCTATTGAATCCCACCTCCCTGTCATTAATCCAATGCTAATGACCAAGAAACTAAACTGAGGAGAATGTAAATCCCACCATTTGCATGTTGTAGTATTTTTAGCATGGGCAGGTCAATCAAATGAAAAGCCCTTCAGTTAGGGAGCTGAAATGCTGCTTTGTCTTAACTCAGTTTATTGTCAGGGCCTGGTGGTGCTGCTTCATCTCCCAGTGTCTTGTAATTACACTTCCTAATGGGATGGAGAATGGGAATTGGGCTTGCTCTATTTTTCCTTTTGTGCTGCCCAAAAATGACTGAAAAGTAACAGAGGATTCCCTCAGGACTGCCACAGCTTTGGAGGGAGGAGAATGATGGGAACCTGGATTTCAGACACTGCAGTTTTAGTGTTGAAAGGGAATTTCACGTTCAACATTTGCAAACAGCTCAGAAAACCTTGTCAGAGATTTTTGTCCCTGTGAAGCACAAAGCAGTTCCGTGGAAGAAGTGCTGTGGGAGTCTTGCTACTTCCAGGGTAGTTTGGGTTTGTTTTTTATCTCCAGAGCACTTAATTAGGTGTTTCACTTTAGAGCCTCCCTGTAGGTATGCAGTTGTTAAACACTTTAGTTGCTGAGTGAAGGGTGTGATGAGTGAAAAAAGGAGTATCTTACAGTCTTTATTGGTTATTTTTATATACTAAATAATAATATCAATCTCATAAAACAAGGATGCTTTAATCAGCCAGAATCTTAAGTGCATTCCCAAATAAAACTTCCCACATTCAATTAGGTGTGCCTGAACAGGCTACCTGGGAGAACTAAAGCCATTAACAAATACTAGAGACAATCAAAGGAGAGGTGAGTGGACTTTGCTTCATCTCCCTTGCTCATTTTTATATTTAAATATGTATTTTGATCTCTTTCTGCTTGCTGTAGTCTCTTGTCTCCTTGCAGGGCTCTGAGTAGCAGCTGAATTTTCCCAAAAGGGAATTGTTCAAAGGTGAGGTGCTTAGAGCTGAGAATCAGTGAGACACTTAATGCATCCAAATGAGCTGAAGTTTGGAAGTGTTTGACAAAGTGTAAATGGATGCTGCAGAGGAATCAGACCCGCTTTAAAAGCCGTTGTATAAGTCCATCCTATATGCAAAGGGTTTCAATACTGACCCTTGAGCAGATGATTAATCAAATGCACTAAGGTTTCAGTAGCTCAGTAGCTTGCTGTTAAATCTTGGTGTGGTGTAGTGGTCTCATCTGTAACACAGTTATAACCTCCAGACAGCATATACAGAATAGGTACATGTGAATAAAACTAATGTGAATATGTGAATAAAACCTGTGAACACTTGAAGGAGGAAGGCCTGGGGCATTTGTACTTGAATTTTAGTGACCTGCTTGGCAGAGTTGAGGGGAGGATCTTTGGGTAAGAGAAGCATCCTTTGCCAGACATAAATATTTAAACTAGTATACTTTCTGTGCCAAGCAGGCTTAAGGAAAAAGGAGTGAAGAAAAAGCCTGGTTAGTGTGAATGTGGCAGAGACACAGTAAATGTGAGATGGTGTCTGCCATATGGATTTAACTGAATTTAAATACTTTACCTTTGCCAAAGTGGCATCCTCACTCTAGGACTGCTTCTGGCCCTGTACACATATGGGGACATAGTGCTGCTTTGGTGTATATTGATACCTGTTGGGAGGTGGAAAGATGGAGCCAGACTGTTCTCAAAGGTCCCCAGTGAAAAGAGGAGGCAAGGGGCACAAACTAAAATACTGGGAATAGAAACAATTTCACTTAAGAAACAGAGGATAGTCCAACACTGCAACAGGCTGTCCAGCATGGCTGTGTCTCCTCCATCTTTGGACATGCTCAAAACTCAACTGGATATTATCCTGATCAGCCTGTTGTAGCTGATCCTGCTGTGACCATGGGAACAGAGCAGTTTAAAAATGGTGATGGAAGATGGACTTAGCATCAAGAGTTCATTTTGAAGGGAGGAAACTTTAGAACTTCAGTAGAACCTGGTGGTGATGGAAGTTCCAGGAAATGTTGTGTGCAGTATGATTTACAAAGCAGTTGTGATGGTAGAGGTGGGGAGTGAGAAGTAGGCATGGGCAGGTGCCAATGCACACAATGAGGGAAGAAAAGAGGAATCTAAACACAATCACTTCCCTGCAGTGGGACAAATAGCAGAAGCAGCAGCTGCAGTGCATCTGCCCTGCCTGAGGGACTCGGGGCTGATAAGGGGAGAACTCTTGGTGAAGGTGAGAAGGGTGGTTCATAATTATATTTATCTGACAGGTAACTAGCATGAACTCCTAAGTGCACTTGTATCTCTACAGCAAACAGATAAACACTGATAACTCCCAGCATTGCCTCAGAGGTGATAACCCATCAGTCTGTCTTCAACCAGTCTCCACCTGAGCATGTGCCCTGCTGGTCCCTTTGTACCACCCAGAGACTGAGCATAAACCACTCCCTTTGGCTATAGGAAATCCTGAAACCAGTGCTTAGCCAACCTCTGAACAGGGGAGAAAAATACTCATCAACAAAACATCTCAGTGCACAGTTTTGTCCCTGTGCTGGTTTGCATTTTGGTCTCTTGGCTGGCAGTTCTCATGAGGGATTAGGTAAGATCACTTGTCAATAAAGATAAGGATATTCATTTGTTCCTGCTCAAAGATCTCCCAGATGGTAAGACATCAAATGGCCAAAATTTAAAATGAATATTCAGTTACTTAAAAATCTGGGCTGGACTTGACAGGAAGAAATGTTCTTCAGGATTGGCATGGAACAGTTCACCAGTGTTATGTAGCCCCTCTCTGGCACTTTACAATATTTATTCTGCTTTTATTAGAGAAGAGTTAGAACAATTGATATTTGAGAAGATGAGGCACGTAACTTTGAGTTTCATATCTAGATTTGACTAACATTCCTATCAAGTATTTGGGCCAGGACTTGGAAGCTAGGTGCCTTGGTTATATATATATATATATATACACAAAATTCATAAATCTTTAGGGGTGCACAGTGTTGGAAAATATATTTAGGCTTATCTGTTCTGCTGTGGTGTTTGTCATCCATCCAGGCACAGAATGGAATTTGAAACATCAACCTCATTGTTTAATGTCAGCTTGTCTCATGCTATGTCAGTGTCCTTGTTTGACTTGGAAACTTTCAGATTCTTCAAGGTGAGCCCTCATTCCTGGGAGGGCTGAGAGAATTGGAGCATTTAGTGTTTAAACAAATAGGTAATGTCATGCCAGTGCTCAGCTCTTCAGTGACTCCCAGCTAAGGAGCTGGAATTTGAGCTGTGACTGTACAGGAGTCAATGCTCTTAGTCACAACCCCGATACTCAGAGCAGGTTCCTGGTTTGAATTACCTCATAGTTAATGGGGCATCTTTTGGCAAAAGGTTTGGTGTGTCATCATTAACCATTTAAATCTTACAAAGTGCTGGGAAAACTTACTGGAGCAGAGGAGGAAGTGGTGTTTGCCTGGCCAGAAAATGCAGGGTCTGCTCAAGGAGGGTAAATTCCTGTATGTGAGTGCAGCTGTCAAAGGGAACCACTGTTGTGCAGCCCTTGAATCGATATCTGAGCCCTGTGGGGTTTACCTTGTTCCAGTGGCTCCAGCAGTATCTCAGATGTGTCCAACTGATCACTTGTGATTGCTGTGCTGCCCTGGCTGCCCAGTGCAAGGCTCAGCCAGCTGGAGAAATACAGAAGTGTAACTCAGGGAAATTAGGTCAGTCCCAATGCTTTTTCCTTCATTTATTGTCATTTCACCACATGACAATGCCAGCTGCCCCACAGTAGGAATGACTTCATGCACATCTTCTTTCAAGGGATGCAAACCTTGATTCTGTGTTCTTTTTTTTTTTCTTTTTTTTTTTTTGCATAATGTTTATATAATAAACAAAGGAAAATGTGGCAAAACTCAGCTCAAAGAGGAATTTAATGGTACTGAGTCCTCTTTTACATCAGCTAAATGCATTATCCACAGGAGTTTAACTCAACATCCTCACACAGGGAAGGGTACAGGTGCAGGTGCTGTAGCAGTATAAAAGTTCCTTCTCTTAGACCAGCAACAGCAGTTTTAAATATGGTTTGCATTGGTGCTGTGCACACACAGGAATTCATGACTCTGGAGCAATTCTGTCTGTGGGATCTCCTCAGTCCATGTGTCCCTCATCTGAAAGCAGCATGTGTTCAACTTCTTTTGAGACTCTTACAAGCTGTTTATTCCACATTCAAATGCAAATGCTTAATAACCAAAGCTTAAGGATCATATGATTCTTTAGACAGTAAATCTGGTGGTTCAGAGTTGTACACATATTTGGCAGATTATAGGTTTACCACTGGCAGATAATCTTTTAAAGAACAGTGGCTTTACTCCTTTTGTTAACTAATTAAAAAAGGAGAAAGAGCTTCAAGCTGTAATTAGACCTCTTAGAACACATATTACTCCCTGAATAGTCTATACAACTAGGATAAATGTATAATTAGGAGGTTTTACCAATTTGCCATTATTAAAGCCAGTCATGTGTCCTAGGCCATCAAACATTTATGTGTGCAGGAGATTGAGAATAAAGTCAGTATGAAGGTATGAACAGAAACCACATCATACATTTTACCTGTTGTACCTGATGTTTTTAGAGGTCTTTTTCAGCCTAAACAATTCAATGGTTCTGTATTATAAATACTTAACTCCAACCATGAAAGGTTTTTCTCTGTGTAAATTCTGGAAAGATTGTCACATCCACAGCTTCTAGTTTGGTGACACTGGTGACAGTAATGAGACCAGGTCCCTTGGACCCCTTGATCCGTCACTCTTGTTGTCTATGGCTTGCTGATAGTTTAAGAAATGTAGAAGTTGGTATTTTCCTGGCAGAAACCAACTTGCACAGTTGAACAAATTACAGCACAGTTACCAAGTCATACAGAAAGGAACGAGCTTCTCCAATATATATCAATTTCTGCTTGGGGAACAGTGAAATTCAGTTAAAGTCTGAGCTGCCTGTTCTGCTTTTGAGCACCAACAGAATTGAGCTGGTGTCAGCCCTTTTTCTCTCATTAAACTCCTGAGAACCTTGAGGTAGGACAAAAAATAAATGGAAAAGCAGTGGGGAGAAAATCCACTGCAGAGGAAACGGCAGAGATGTCCTGCTACAGCTGTGGAGAACAGAATTTTCCTTGGCATGTGGAATATCTGACTTCACCATGTGTTTGTGCAGGTTGTCATGTCCACCTGCACTTGGAGAGGAAAAGGGATGTTCCTATGGGTGTATTTACACAAAAAATAGCAGTTGTCTGTATTGCATGTGAAGTGGTTTCAGGACCAGTTTCTGAGTGGTTCATGGAATGCCTGTGGTCCAAATGAGCAGCACCATAAGAATTTTAGAGTTGTTTCCTTGTTTGTATTTTTTCCTTCTTATATGAAGAACAAAGACAAGGCCTGTCATGGATGGGACCAGTTTTTGCCTTGGGGAGCTCCCCAGCTGTCCCTCTTCAGAGACAACTAAAACATAAATTTGGAGTGACTGATCAGAGATGGAAGATGGGGGGTCCCAAATCATTTTAACAATTTCAATATATGAATTCCAACAGGGTGCATACTAGCCAATGATCCCCCAAAACTGGTAAGAAGAGGAATTAGCTCTTTAATCCTAGATACAGAGCTCCAAAACCAGGCACAGTATAGAACCAACTATAAATAATCCCCTAAATTGTTTTAGATTTTTGTATGTTTAATCTAGTTGTCACAACTTAATGGCTGCATAGTCCATAGTCTTGAATATCTGATCTCAGAAGTGCAATACTGTTCAGGTCATTATATGGATGATGCTTTTTAAGACTGCTTTTATTCCCAGATGAAGTCAAAATCTCATTACTTAAGTTTGAATACCACTGCTTTAAAGAACACAGTTTAAATATTAAAAAGTTATTTGGAGTGTGTCAGCATGGCATAAGCCAGGGAGGAGGATTTGGGAAGGAACTGAGAGAGAAGAGTGAATGTGTTACTTGTTTCAGATGATTTCATTGTATTGGGCATCTGATTCCGTGGTATTGACAAAACTGAGTCACTCTACCACAAAAGGAATACTTGGTACAGTTTTCCTGCTTTGCACAAGGATTGTAAGAGGAACATTCTAACAATGTTTGGAGGAAATTCCTAGCCAGTGCATTCACTGGGAGCAATACCAGCTAGTGAGCACAAAACTCTGTCATTTTTGTGTAGGTATTTCAAATTTGAGGAAACATCCAGTGCATTTACAAACTTGTCATTCTTCAGGTGTAAGTAACATTGTTCATGCTCAATCCCAGGCAGGTGACTACTTTGCCTGTCACCCTCTCTGTGATCCACATCTAAACTTCCACAGAAACCACAGCCAGCCTCCAGTTCCCTGCTTTCTAATTCTGCATGACTAAGCCTTTCAGCACGTTATAAATACTGTTGCTCATTCAAAATACATTGGCTACCTGTGCACCAATGACTGCCAGCATATTTCTGCAGTGGAGTGCTTGAGTGTTGGGAAATTGATATAAATTAAATCACTTGAGTCACAGTGCTGCCCTTTCTGCTCACACCCACGTGTGTGAGTTACGTATGTGCAGCTTTTGGGAGATGTGTGAACGTGAGCAGCACTGCACACACCCTGCCAGCCAACAAGGAACTTGCATTCCTGCAGAAAATGGGTATTGCTCCAGAATTCACACTAAAATATGAGGGAGTGAAGGGTACAAAAAAGTGTTTTGGTTTTGTTGCTATTGGAATCCTCAAAATGTTCTTTTCAACCAGGGATTTACAGTGAGGAAAACAATGCAAACACATCAGTGGGAGATTTTTTTGTCTGCTGATGGGTATATTTGTGACTGAGGCTTGGAGTCTTGCATTTTCCATGTTTGTGAATGAGACTTGTACTCTAACTTGGCTTTGCTGTAGGGCACAAAATCATTTCCCTTGACTTTTTCCTATCTGAAGAAGGAGAATTGGTAATTGCTCATTTTTCCCAAAGCACTTTCATGATTAAGGACATATCATAAACATAGAATCACAGACTGGTTTGGGTTGGGAAGGAACTTAAAGCCCATCCCATTTCACCCCCTGCCATGGACAGGGACACCTTCCACTGTCCCAGGTTGCTCCAAGCCCTGTCCAACCTGGCCTGGGACACTTCCAGGGATGAGGCAGCCACAGCTGCTCTGGGCAACCTTTGCCAGGGCTGTACCACCCTCACAGGGAAGAATTTCTTCCTAATATCTAATTTAAGCCTGCCTTCCTTCAGTTTAAATCCCTGCTGTTCTTCTCACAAATGATTTATGGAATAATGACAGTGAATTGAGGATTTGTAGAGGTTACATTTGTAGAAATAGATTTCCCTGTGCTTATAACTTTCTGTATTGACTGGTTCATTTCTGCCCCTGCAATTAATTCTGGGTGTAGCACAAGGTGCTTAGATGGCTGAGAATTTGCTTGTGCTCATGTATCAGGTATTCAGGCATCAAAGCATTGTGTCTTAGCCTGCACTCAGCAGCACCCAGAAAACTGCAGGGTGCTTAGGTTGAAAGTCAGGTCCTCACAGTGGCTTGAAATGGGCCATTAAGAAAATTCTATTAGATAAGCAATTCCTATTTGACCATTTTAGATTGTGTTGTGCTGAATGTGAAGTATATCCTCGTTCTGTGGGATTTACCCAGAAAGGCAGGGAGCTCCCTGGGCTCTCCTCCATGCCCTGCCCTGTGTGGCTCCAAGTCATTCCCTGCAGGTCCTGCTTGTAGAGTACTCTGATGCTCCTGGGGGTCCCAGCAAAGCTCAGGTCTCTCTGAGAGTTTGGGGAGGTGTCTGCTGCTCTTCAAGGCAAGTGGAGTGAGGTGGGTGCTTAGCACCTTTGAAAGATTTCATTATTCCATAGCTTTTAATGGAGATATTTAGTTTGGGGGATTGCAGGTTCAACCCTTTCCCAGCTTTGAAGAGGCTTTAGGATTTCACAATCAGAACCTGTCCTTGGCACACTGGGGAGGGTGGGGTGTGCTTGGCAGGAGTTGCTGTTTCTGGATCCCAGAGCTGGGTTTGTTACACTCACCCATCTCCCCAGACCTCCCCAACTCAAGAAAGAGTGAGCTGGGATCTGGGAACAAACAGGGGATCTTCTGCCTCTTTTAGAATATATTCTTAAATGTCACTGAGTAAATGTTTTATTATTACTTTTCTTTTGTGCCTATAAATCTTCACAAAAAATGTAATTTCTTTCTTCTGGGCAAAAGACAAATGAAACAACAAATGAAACAACAAATTAAGTTCTAAAAATAAATGCACACTGAAGGATTATTTTCCAGTCACATGAATTTGTATTTCCCTGACTGTTGTCCATCCTGAATGAAAAAAGCCAAGGGGTGACCTGCTAATGTTTATATTTCTTTTCTCAGTATTTCTGGCTCCTCGTGCTCTCACGGGGTTTGGTTGGCATTGGTGAAGCGAGTTATTCTACGATTGCACCAACCATCATCGGAGACCTGTTCACCAAAAACACGAGGACCCTTATGCTGTCTGTTTTCTACTTTGCAATTCCTCTGGGCAGGTGAGTGACACGAAGGTTCTTCAGTCTGGTTTTGGCTTTTCTCTTAAATAAACTCACACAGATCTGGAATTGCCAATGATGATAGTTCTTGACTTTGGCTGGTTTAAACAGGAAAATATTCTGAGCAGTGACTAATTAGTTGCAGGAATTAGATTCCTTTTTTTGGTCCCTGTTACTGGTTCATGTGTGACTTTTGGGAACTAATGGGAAGTTTGTTGTTGGTTTATTTAGTTTTTTCCTACTTTTTTTACAGCAATGGGGTGGAAATGGAATAAAAATATTTTAGCTGACCTTTTCTTTCAGTGGAGTTTCTTTATCAGCCCAACATAGTACCTGATTGGTGGGATGGAAGGGAATCTGTCATTTTTATTTTTACTTTTGAAATAATGGCTGACCCTCTATTGTGAGATTGTTGGTAAGGTGGCTTTGCATAGTTTGCATACCAGTTCCAGAGCTGGACAACATCCTGGGCAAAAGGGCATTATGGGTTCATTTCCAGCAGGGAGTACATGGGAAATACATGAATTTGGAAACATATTCCAAACTCAGAGAAAAACTTCTGGTGGTGCATTTTACAAGCTGGAACACTTTCCTGTGAGATAAAACTAAAAACTTCCTGTGAGATAAAACTCACAAACTTTTGCTCTTGAGGAAAAAGAGAGAAACAGACCTTTAAATCTGTGAAAAGAATATTTTGACAAGAGGACCAAGGATTCCAAGTATTCACATAGAAAATTCAATGAACTAAAAAGAAATTACAACTGTTCATCCTGTTGAGCCTGATTCTGGGACTTCATTATCTCAATATCCAGCAGCAGCTTGGATTACAAGGCCGTGTAAGACAGGACAAGGACTGTAAACTGAAAAAGGTTTTGGTTGGATGTTAGGAAGGAATTTTTCCCTGGGAAGGTGGTGAAGTCCTGGCACAGATTCCCAGAACAGCTGTGTCTTCCCCATCCCTGGAAGTGTCCCAGGCCAGGTTGGACAGGGCTTGGAGCAACCTGGGATAGTGGAAGGTCCCTGCCCATGGCAAGGGGCAGAACTGGGTGGATTTAAAGATCTCTTACAACCCAACCCAGTCTGTGATGACTCACAGTTTGATTTTGGGGCCTGTCTGGGTAAAATGTCCACTTTTGGGGCCAAAGTTTAGCAGACCCTTCAATAAAGAGGGGGTGTTGGCAGGAAGGAGGACTCACCATTGCCCCACTGCAGTCCTGGTAACTTTTAGCCAAGGCAATCTCAGCAGCAAATGCAGTAGTTTTGAAAAGGGGTATTTACCTTTAGCTCATGTTGAGAGAAACATGGCTGTGTTCACCATTAGTGTCTTGTGAAGCATCTTTTGTCTTACACATGGCTGAAGGTCTCCCATCAAACTTCTTGCATGTTCTTCTTGGTTTTCCTTCCAAACTAATAGAAAATAATCTCTTCCTGCATAATTAGAACCAAATACTGTTTAGTGGCAAGAAAAAATATCTAATGATGGAATGTGGCCTGTCCTTGAAGGGCACTTTTTAACTGAAAGCTTGAACATAAAATTGTTTAATATTCATAGTAGCACAGAGAAAGGCCTGAAGTAGAAATGAAATTGAGAAATAAATTATTTTTAAGTCTTTGTTTCTGTCTACTGTTGATTGAAAGGTCAGCTATAAACTTTCAAATTTCTATCAGATTTGGACATTTTTAGATCAGCAGTGCTGGATAGAGTCACATACTAGCCACCATCTGCTTCAATCCCCATTATTTCCTCCTGTAGGACGAGAGAGCTGAGGACACACAGTTGGTTGTGCCTTTCTTTGCCTTTGTCTGAGAACAGCTGTGACTGGCATCCTTAAAGCTCTGACCACTTCTCCTCTTGGCCTTTCTTGCAGTGGCTTGGGATACATCACTGGCTCCAGTGTGAAGCAGGTTGCTGGAGACTGGCACTGGGCACTGCGGGTAAGTCCCTCTTAATGACACATCTTAACGAGAGTTGGTAGGTTGGTTGGTGTTAGGAAGAGTTCCATCACACAACCTGTTATTATATCTGAAAGGTGAAGGGTTGGGAATTACATCTCTGGATGTTAACTGCATGGCAGATGCACTCTCTAAGCAAAGATATTGGGGCTTGGCTTGTGGGACTTGGTGCTTTCCCTGCTTGGGAGCAAGAATTTTCCAATCACTTTGTTATCAATCAATCAATCATGACTTCTTGATGGGGACAGGAAGACAAGGCATTGGCCTTAAATCAACTCCACAGTCTTTCAGTCCCCTGCTGTCAAGAAACTCTGAGAATGGCTTCCTGCTTTGAGGAAAAAACACTTTGTTCCAGTTTCCGCTTGTTTTTCTGTCCTGAGACAGTCAGTTTCCTTCTATTTTAGCCTCTTGGGACCCTCATAAATGGGCTGAAAAGATAATCCACTCCAATCACATACTCACAAACAGCTTCTGCACACAAAGATGTCTTGAAAGAGCTGAGAGGAAGTGGCCCAGCAGAACTGGTTTCTGACCTTTGGTGCTGTGGGTGGCATGTGAGGTGCATTCCCTGCCTCTGGCACTGCATGGAGACCATGAATCTCATGAAGCTCAGGCCAAGACCATTTATAACAGTAGGTGGTGAAATACAGGGGTTCCCTTCTGAAGTAAATATTCTCAGGTGACACAGGCCATACCCAGGGTAAGCAAAATCAGCAACATCACCATGAACAGTTTGTGTGTAGCTGAGAGAGTGGAGGGAAGTTTCCAGCTGTGCACCTGAAGTGGGATGTGGAGTAGCCTAAAGCTTCCCACCAAGAGGATGCTGCCTCATTAGCAGAAATATTTGAGTAAATTAACTTTTGAGCAGAGGCCAACACAAGGAAAAACCCCAAAGTCCTTCCTCTGGTCAGTGGGCTTTAACTGGAGCACTCTTGGAAAACCCAAATCTGTCTGTAAAACCCAAATGGTTAATCTGTGAAAAGAGATCATCACTAGGATGGCATCTTCACAGTTATCCTGAGAAATTCAGGCTGTCATGACTTACAGGTCATGATTTTCACTCTAAATGACACATTGGTGCAGGATTCCCTGGATGTACAAAATCTTCCATCCCTATGGCAATTATTGTGCTCTTGCAAGATAGGAATGATGCCCCAAGATGATGCTTCCCTCTGTGATCTCCTGTGGGAACCAAATACAGAAGGGGTCAGGAATAATTTGTACTTCAGTGGGCTGAATAAGACAGAAGGGCTCATGAACAAGTGGCAGCTTTGTCTCTGTATCTAACAATAAAGCAAGTGTTTCACTGCAGCATTATTGAGTGTCCATAGATATTGTCCTGGTGGGTACTTAAGCTTTTAGATAAAAATCAAAGAGATTTGTAGTCATCTGGCTGTAGAAAAAACAGCATTTCCAGTATTTTTTACCAGTGCTGTGTCTTCTGTTCAGCTATCATAAGGGTACTGTATCAGGCTTCAATATATTCCTGGATGAGAGATTTTCCTGACTTTTAAGTTCTGAAATACTTTTGTCTTTCCTTCCCTACAAGGATTGTGAGTGAAAGGTCATTCTCAGGTTAATAATGGAAGATTTTTTAAATTTTTTTTTTAACAGGAATTTCTTTTTAAGCAGCATGTCTAGATGAGATGATAGTTCAGTAAAATCCATGTTCCTGTTTTCCTGATGGAACTATTTTCCATTCTGACAATAATGGAATTTCAGTGTCAAAACAAGAGTAGTTTTCAGAGCTTGCAAAACACTGTGGGATCTTTGTATCTTTGCCTTTTGGGAGAAGGGATTGGATACTGGGAAACCAAGCCCTTGAATGTGTTGTTTTCCTATCTTCCAGCCTGAATTTTCAATGTTTCTTTGTCTGTTGTAACCTGAGGAAGATGCCTGAAAGCAGGAAGCTGTTGTGAGTTAGCTGCAAGAGGGATGTATGGCAAACAAGGGTTTTCCACCTGCATGTTCCCTACATCCAAAATCTTTCAGCTGGTCTAAATGCCTTTAAAAGGCTTCTGCACTCACCCAGAAACCAGCTGGTTTCCAAAGAGTTAAAAAATCACTGAAGAAACATGAATCTTGGTACTTATTAACACAATGGACTGCCTTGCTCAGAGCATTTTCAAAGCTGCATGTTTCCAGAGTGAGATAAGAGAATCCATGGAATGACAAGGAGGAAGGAAAGGAGCGGATGCCTCGATGCTTACAGGTTCTGACTGGCTGTGAGAACAGTCACTGAAGCCAAAGGGATGTATTCTGCTTCTTCCTGACCCTCCTGGCTCTGGTGCTAATTCCCTGCTCCTTTCTTGCAGGTATCTCCACTCCTAGGAATGATAACAGGGACACTCATCTTGATCTTTGTGCCAGCTGCTAAAAGAGGAAATGCTGAACAACTTGGGGGGCAGCTGAAGGCTCGGACTTCGTGGCTGAGAGACATGAAAGCGTTGATTAGAAAGTAAGACCACGAGTCAAAACCATATTTTGCCTCTAATGCTTAATTGGAACATCCAATGGTCTGGATTTAGTGCAATGAGGCTGGAAAGTGACAACATGCAGGGAGTTACAGGAAGTTTAGTCTGTGGACCTAGGGAAGAAAATCACAGTTACTGATGTGACAGTGATGGATTCCAAGTTTTGCTCTAACCTTTCCAAGATTGACATCTAAGAAAAAGTCTGCTTTGTTTGGCTCACACTTCACACAAATCAGAGCTTTTGAAGTGTAGAAATTGCTGTGTTCCTGTATTAATTGTTGTGCCACTGTTGTTCAGACACTTAGGTCCTTTTTCTTCTTTAAAAAAGCTATTCTGCTGAGGGGGAAAAGAGAGTTTTAGCAATATAAGATAAAGAACCACACAGAAGCTTGCACTATGGCAAGTTTAAATACTTGTGAATGACCACATGTGACTGGATCCATGAGAACTGAATGTGCTTGGGCACTTGTAGGTGTGCATTAAGGTTCACATGCTCATGAGTGTTTAAGCAGCTGCACTTCCTTCCAGAAAGCTGGCCTGTGAATGTGCAAACACTTTCACTTGTGAATTCAGGGTTACCTTGTAATTCTGATGGGAAACTTGGGATGTCCTTCATTTTTAGAACTACTGGCTAAGAATATCTCCCTTGTATTGTCATCCAGTGCCAAAGGACTATGAAAAGCCATGTTAGATAATTCATCATTATTTCTATGTTACTGCTTTTGGTAGTTTATGTAACTAGTAACCATATGGTGGCATGGATGGGGAGGGAGAAGTGAAACTGAATGGTGACATTCAGAGTGAAAACCCTGTAATTCACAAATCATGTCTTAATGACCAAGCACTGATTGACTTCTCAAACAATCCCTTGAAACAGTCTGTGTAGCATGTCTGATGAGTTCATTATATTATCATCAGTGGAGCATCACATGTGAATATTCCATGCTTCTTATTCTCTGAATTTTTGTACCTTGTGCTACCTCTGCCCCTTGGCAAAGGAGGTGGCAAGTGTGGGGGAGCACTGGGCTTTGTCACTGAAGCACTGGCTCCTGCCTGGGGGTCCTGCTTTTTCACTTTCCCCACCAAAGCTTCTCTTGGTGTTCTCTCCACAGCCGCAGCTATGTGTTCTCATCCCTGGCCACCTCAGCTGTGTCCTTTGCCACGGGGGCACTTGGAATGTGGATCCCTCTGTATCTTCACAGAGCACAGGTGGTGCAGAAGACAGCAGAGACCTGCAGCTCCCAGCCCTGTGGCACCAAGGATAGGTGAGAGTCAGAGTCAGCTGCTTTACAGAGAGGGGGAGAGAAGGTGGGGACTTATTTACCAGAGGAAACAGCAAGTCCCACAGAGACAAGCTACTAGAATGTCTGTAATTTCCTCTAGGTCCTTGCAACAATGATAGGAAATGCTGGGATTGTAAACTAGGCTTTATTTCTCTTCTTCATTGCATGAAGTAAAACCAAGGGAGAAGCAATGACCTCAGCTCTGTCTTGGTTCCCAGGCTGCGGTACGGAGTAGAAAAGAGGAAAGAGAAATCTTCTAAGGAGGATGTTTGGAGAGCTGAGAATTTGGGTTCTTAAGACCCATCTGTGATAGCAGCAGAAAAATCTGGCAGGTTAGGAAGCCCCAGTGATGCCTGTAATTCAGAGGTTGGAATGGTTCCCCTAAAGCTGCAGGGACTAATCTTGTAGACTTTTGTTTCTGTGTGAGGCAGGACTTCCCTGTTTTATTGCTCTGTTAATTGCTGTGTGTGCTGAGTTTTGCTGAGGAATGTCCCAGAGATGCATGTGCACTATGATAAATTTCATAAGCTATGTTTTTCTCAATTGCAGGGGAAGAGGGCTAAAATCATGAGCATTTGTTTAATTTAAAATTTACGAAGTAATTGTGCAAATTTCCATTAGTCAGTTTACCCTAATAATTTGTCCAAAGACTATGCCCATTTGGGGGGAAAACTCAAAAAGAATCCCCCACCTTTCTCTTATTTTCTTTCTTTCCTTTTTTTTTTAAACAGTTTGATTTTTGGAGCAATCACTTGCTTCACTGGCTTCCTGGGGGTGATCACAGGGGCAGGAGCAACCAAATGGTGCCGCTCAAAGACCCAGCGAGCTGATCCTCTTGTCTGTGCTGTTGGAATGCTGGGATCAGCCATCTTCATCTGTCTGATCTTCGTGGCTGCCAAGAGCAGCATCGTGGGAGCCTATGTAAGTATAATCCTTTCCATATGCCAGCCCTTACCAAACTCCTTTCAAGACTGTGTGCATTGTTCCCTGTGGATGTTTTCCTGCCTTTGCCCTTCTGAATGTCCTTCCTTCTGCCTCTTGGCATTTTGGCACTACCTAAGTGTGCCTGAAATCTCAATTGCTTATCCCTGCTGTCAGCAGAATTCTGAGCTCCATGGAAACCCACAGCCTGTTTGGGTTTTCTATCTGCACCTCAATCCACACCTTTATTGCTCCTGCCTAATGTTTTGGTACAGGAGAATTGAGCACTTTCCTGGCAGTGAGGGTATTGTAGCTGCAGTGGTACCAGATGACAATTACAGTGTAATTTGTCTGTGGGCAAGCTTTTGTATTATTCATTTCCATAACCAGGTGGATTCCACCAGGCCAGTATTAATTACCCAGCAAATTCAATTTATCTGTGTTACCATAGCTCAGGAAGCTACAGTACTTGATACTGCACAAATGCAGATTAAAATATGGTCCCTCCCTGAGTGCTTGTAATTGAATTATATAAAAAGGTATCAAATAGATCCAGATTAATAGAATGGTTTGGGTTGGAATGGACTTTTGAAGGTCAGGTAGTCCACCCCCCCTGCACTGTGCAGGAACACTTTCCACTAGACCTTGCTGCTGAGAGCCCCCTCCAATCTGGCCTTGAATGTTTGCAGGAATGAGGCATCCACCACCTCCTGGCCACCCTGTGCCAATGCTTTACCACCTTTGTAAAAAACTCCTTCCTTACATCTCATCCAAGCTGACTCTCTTTTAGCTAGACTGAAGGGAAAAAGAAATGCTCAAGTATAATAATCCAGCCTCAGGCTACAATCTTGCTTTCAGTCGGGAGTAAAAATCCAGTCACTGAACAAGTCTCTGGTTCCCTTTTAATGTCAGAATGAGAGAAGCCTGGGACCTGAGAGAAGTTTATGAAGGGAAAGCCTGAGATGTTTGGAGTGGTGGGATCCCTTCTGAAAGCTCACCCTTCACTTCCACACAGCAGCACATGCTCATGTAGCAAGGAGAGTTCATTTACAAGTAACCAGCCAACTGCTGTTCCTCATTTCTCTGTATTTCGAGCCATGGTTATTTGCTCAGTCTTTCAGCTGCTGCCACAGTTATGAGGAAGCACAACCAGAAAGAGTGGAAGTTCAAAATCATTAAGACAGAGCCAAGAATACCTCCTCTAGTTATTTAAGATTCAGGTCTCTGGTTTGTAACCATGGAATAACATTCGAATTGGCAGAAAAATGATACCTCAGACAACCTGTGAGAGAGTGTTAGTGGCTGGTGAATCATTAAGTCATTGATCTATCACACCCCTCACCTGCTCCCTCCACCTCTTTGTGCAGACAGAGCTGTGATTTTCTCCTTTCTCAAACCTAGTGACAGACATGTTCATTTGTGTTGTTCACTCTCATTATACAGAAACCTCTCCCTTTCTAGGCTGGAAATACAGTTTTCAAAAATCGTGCAACAGGACATGGCCATTAGTCTTATTTTTATCTTTTCTCTATTTTTTTAATAGCTATGTGACTATTCTGCATTAAGTATATAAATATAGATGGTAACACATAAACAATCCTAGAAACAATTTATTTTCTTATGGATGAGCAGTAAATCTAATAAGGAGTGAATGATTTGCAAATGAAGTTTTGGGTTTTCAGTCCTGGTTTTGGAGGGGGTGTAAGGAATATGAGCCTGTTTGTGATGCTGTTAGGCTGCAGCAAGAAGCATTCCCTCTCCACAGCCCTAAACACTCTGCTGCTGGAAGCCTCATTCCCAGAAAGAGAGGACAGGTCTGGGTTGGACCCACCAGTGTCTCATAACTCAAGGTATTATTGTGGCAGTGCCATACTGAATTGACTTTCCAAGGCAAGTTTCTAACACAAACTCCTGTTTTTCCATCCCAAAGCGCTGTTGCAATCTCACAGACTTCCAGAGGGTTTAATTCCTTGTATTTCAAGGAGGAGTAGGAGAGCTGCACTGCCAGGTTGTGTGGTGCAGCAATTTCTCATTGCTCTTTGTTTTAAGTCTCATTAGTCCATAATGAAGGGGAGAGTGTTCTGTGACTGGTGGACAGAATGATGGGCTAGGTTACCTTCCTTATCTCAAAATCCATGATAAAATCTCCTTCTGGAAACAATACAGTAAAATTTATGGGTTGGTTTTCTTGTCTCTGATATCTTCCTTGACAGCTTGTCCTGGCTCACATCCTTGAGTTCTGTGTCTGTGAAAGGCAAGGCAATGTCTGTCCCCCAGCATGGTGGAATTTGCCAACCTTCTGTACTGTGACTGTCCTTAGGCTTCTGTCATGGATCACACCATGCAAAAATTGACAATGAATGTTTTTGGAACCCTCATTGGCTCAGAGCCTTAAAATTCTCACTTCCAAGCAATTAGGTGGGTCCCCATGAGATGATGTTCTCTCTAACTGAGAGGGCTGTGGTGACCACCAGATCACCATCTCCCTCCCTGCTTTAATTGACAGTCGAGAGCTTTAACACTGACTGATACAAGCATTAATGAAGTGTTTAGCACTCCAGCAAGAGCCTACAGAGCCCTTGCTTTTAAATATCTTGGTTTTTTAGGTTTTATTTATTTGGAAAAGACCTGCATTTCCATCAGCACAATCACTCTGTCCCTTACATGTTGTGTACTGTCTGCTCTCTTCCTCCCCTGAGCACCTGCACTATTTCTCTCCTGCTCAGTCCTTTCTTGCAAGTGATTTTGGTCCCTGGGGGCAGTTGCTATTCCCATTCTGTAGCAGCCACTCCCATCTGAGGCAGGTAGACAGATGGTTTTTTCCATCCAGTCTTTTCAAACTGATCCAGTAAATTATTGGCAGTGGTAAAGTGGACTAAAACAACAATTCTGTATAATTTAGCTGCCCAGACCTCTGTATTTCTCTCTTTTACTATCTTGCTTGGCTGTATAATCCAATCACTTCTTACTCAGTTTTCCTTGCAGTGTGTGTTGTAATCCAGTTCCTTAAAGCACCAATTTGCATATCTGTAAGTCCCACTTTCTCTGAAATACAAACTCTTTGAAACTTGGTTTTTGAATCTGTCTCTGGGAACCCATTAGATGTGTGGCATCATCATCATCTCACAGTGCTCAGACATTTCAGCTGCAGATTTTATGCTTGTTTAAATCTCCAAGTGACTGGAGAGAGATGCTCTGCTTTGCCTTCCTTTGACACTGTTCCAAATTCCTCAATTTCATCATCTATTACAATTCCTCAAAGACATTTTGTGATATTGCAGAAACAGCAAATCCCAGGGTACAACCTTGCCAGAGAGCTTTTACAGCATCTCATTCTCAAGCCCAGGGACTTTCTGTTGTCATGTTGTTGGTGACCTGCCTGCTTCTGGGGCATCAGTATTGCCCAGAACTGAGCTGGGGTTAGAATTGCTCCAGATTCAGGAGTACATGAGGGTGTCTTACCCACCATTTCAGAGAGAAATACAAATAATGAAGATACTGACAGATTCACCCTTTGCAAACAGCCATGGAAGGTGTTTGTAACCTGCTTAGAACTTGCTGTGAGAACTGCTGGTGTGTCCACTCTGAAGCCTACTTTATTTATCAGTTTTGGGAGTCAGAATTGGCTAACTGATCACTTAAACAGAAAAGCAGAGATGAGCAATCAGCCACTGAATGGATGTGGTGAGATGTTACACAGCACAGCTGGAGTCACAAACAGATGTACATGTAGAGGTGAAGTCTCAGTGTAAAATGAGGCTTCAAAAAGTGTGTGAGGAGTCAAAAATGGGATTTTGAGGAGCTATTATCTGCTCTAGGGCTGCCCTATTTGCTGTAAGCATCCCTAGAGTCTCCCTTCTGCAGAAATGCCACATATCCTCACATGACCTTTGCAGTGAGTGAATTCATTTTTATAAGCCCCCATCAGCAGCTGAAAGACAGATGTTCTTTAATGTCAGTATCTTCTATTCTACTTTTTGATCTTCCTCTTGTTCTTCTTTTCCTTTTACCAGTACCCACCTATTAATCTCATGTTTCATGGATTGCTTGAAATACACATTCATCAGCTCAGAACTGGTGTGCTCTGAAGTTTGTAGCATTTCAGTGATTTATTTAAAGGACTTGTGCTAAATTCCTGCACAAGGGACAAGTTCTTGCTGCCTGTAGCAATTCCAATGTGTGCAGTCCATATCAGCTCAAGGCAAGCAATTGCCTGTTTGCAGTGCTGGGAGCAGGCAGGGCACGTTGATGCTGCATTCAGAGGTTTGATTCCATCATTCCCAAACTCAGTTTAGTCTCTCCAGCCACAGAACCAACAGCAACAGCAAATCCTGTAGCAGGATTTCAGAGCAGGTCTGACAGCACCTTGGTTTACTGGGTGTGTTCTTACCTTGGCAGTTGTCATTTCCAGTGAGAGCCAATCTCAAGGCAGACCAGCAGGCAATGGGAAAATGGAATTTTCCCAAAAAATAGAGATTTCCAGCTGGGCTGGCTCAGACACCATCAGGAAGCAGATCCAGTCACAGAAAAAGGGGATAAGGAGGGAAGATATTTGGGAAGCAAAGACAAATTTAGAAACAAATAGAGGAAGCTTCTGTAGGTCAGTGCGTAAGACTTGATAAATAAAGCAAATTATTCCTGGTAGTGACAGGATGGTCTGAGGGGTTTAGGAAACCTCATCTGGTGTGTGGGAAAGACAGTGGCAGTGGTCACATCATGTCACAGCTGCCACTCCAGCACTTCTGTGGCTTTTAATGTCTCTTGCTGACCATCTCCACAGAGCCAAGGATTGTATTTCACCACAAGACACTGATGTTGCAAAGCCCATACTTAATTCAGGACAGCTATCACCCATGTAATGATGCTGGGGAGAGAAGGGATGCTCCACAGCTCTCTATGGAGAACCTCAGCTGGTTTGCTAAGAGCTGATCACATAACTTGGTTCCCAGGAATGGAAATGGCTGTGCTTTAAGGAGTTGTGGCCTTTTCTAATTGGCTTTTCAGAAAAGAATAGTGCAAGTTGAACTTGATGATCCTTAAAGGGCTTTTCCAACCTCAGTAATTCTATGATTCTAAGTATGCAAGCCTGGGCTGTCTCTTCATGCTGGTTTTTCATGTTCTTCAAAAATCAAGTATATCAGCCTTTAATTTAGCTGCACTGTAGATCATAAATTTAGTTTACAATAACATTTCAGGCCAGCCCTCTAGAGCTCTGATACAAGTCTAAGGTTTGTTAATAGTCAGGATAAACCACAACAGCAGCAAGGAGTGTACTGTGTAGGCATGAGAAAAATAAGCAACAAAAGAAAGTTTCTGACAGGTTATTTTTCCTCTGAATGCCAAGTGAATAAATCTTCTCCTTTCTGTGTGTTTTGTTACAACAGATTTGCATTTTTATCGGAGAAACTCTTCTGTTTTCAAACTGGGCTATCACAGCAGACATACTAATGGTGAGTGCACTTTGGAACAGCATCTTTCCATGTTCAGAACAGTTTGTCAACTTGCAAGAACAACCTGAAGTTCACAATTTCTTCCAGATCCTGGTCCCTACTTCAGCCTATTCTGGATTTCATTATTATTATTTTTGCTTACTGAAAAGTGACATAAGGAGAAAGTGAGAAAAAAGATCCTTTTTGTCCTGAGCACCAGGGAGAGAAGTCCAAAAAGGACAACATTTCTGAATTCAGATAATTTCCCAAAATTTTAAGTGTTTGTGCAAAACTCTACATGCACAGAATTCAGGCAGCATTTCCTAACAGTCAGCATGTTTTTTTGGGCTTTGTTATCAAAAACTCAGCTTTGTTCTGCAATAGGAAATCCTTCCATCCCTCCCTCCCTCTCTCCCTCCTCTGACCACAAAGGCAGCACATCTACCTACCATTCAACACATACACAATAGAAACCCACCTCTGGGAGAGCAGAGAGGAAAAGAAAGTATAAAGAATTTTTGGACTATGTCCACCTTGTCCAAGAGGAAACTGTCAGGGACTTTTCAACCCATGTCCTCCATTTTCCATTCTTTCTCTGCCACAGAGCTTTTTAAGTCTTTCAAATCAGCAAGCTGACCTCAGCAGCCCCATTTTCACATGAAATAGTCTGGACATTTGTTCAAGAGCTCTGCATGTTTTGTTGAGGTTTCCATCAGAGCCCATCAAATATAATATATGTCAAAACCCTGTTGTGAAGGAGGTGTTGCTAACTGTATGAAAAGAAAGGCACTAAGGCACAGAACCATTACAGGACATTCCCGAGGTCTTTTGTCAGCTTGTTGACAGAACTAAAAATATAATAAGTCTGGCATCAATAGAAAACTCCCTTAACTTGTATTTGTTGGTTATGCAAACATCAGCAAGGAAACAATTGGGCTCAGTATTCTTAGATGTGAAGATAATGGTGCTGATAAATTGATTCAGCAAAGAACTTCAAGCCTCTGGTTAAGTTCTGTTTATGCTGAAGTTCAAGGTTGTGTTTATTTTTTAAAGTAGCTCTGCAGTTGCCATCACTGCATTGCCTGATGAACTTTCTGCCTTTCACTCATTTGTGCAGGGAACACTTTGGGGTGGGTGGAGTTGTTAAATCCTCTCCTCTCAGTGTGGGTAAAGCCCAGATAAACAAAGTTTGTCAGTGTACTCTGCTAGCATTGGATGGCTTTGAATTCCTAAGGTTCCTCCTGCCAGGTCGGCTGTGGTGGGACAGAACTCTGGGGGGCTTCCCTGGGACTTCCATGGGCTTTTGCAGCTTGTGCTGAGTTCAGGGCTGCTGTGGCCATTCAGAACGTGGTTTCTCAGCACTTGCACAGATGTGCAGCCTGGAGACAGCTGTGCTGAGGTAGAAATTACAGTACATTGTGTGTAGTTGCTCATTCCTGCCTCCTGCCAGAGCTTCCTGTCGCATCCTGCCTCTGGCCGTGGTGTTCCCAGGAGCAATCCCAGTTCTCTCCACTCAGAATTAGTGGAGAGCTTTAAATAGCAGCTGTTTTATACCCTTCTTAACACTGGCTGGCACAGGTAAGGGCTCAGCTTAGGTGGTCCCAGCTGCCAGGAGGGAGGATCCTGTCAGACCTGTTCAATGTGCTCCAGAAAATCTGTGCCAGAGACAGACCTGAAATTTGACCTGTGCTGTCTCAAGGTAACCCCCAAAGGTATTTTCAACCAACTGCTCTGTTATATTAAGGGTATTAGGGCTGCTATCATTGTCCCATTTAATTACAGAGGTTGTTTGTGTTGATTTCAATGTGACTTCAATATCCTGTAGCTTTTTAACAGCTTTTATAGGATTTGCCATCTGTCTTACCAGCATCCTATAGTCAGTTGGATTTTGTAGGGATGCATTTGCAGTTATTTATGTTGCTTTAGTGCAAAAGAGTTCCGTAAGAAACGATTGGAAAAAGTAGTTCAATTTTCCAAAACAGGAAAAGAAACTAAAGCCACGTTAAAAAATGGATTTTGGTAATTGCTGCCAACTTTACAGCTCACTGTTCTCTGGTAGAATGAACTGAGTGTTGTATATAATGTCCAGCTTGATGCATTAACAGCATGAGTGGATGTGTGAAGGTTTTAAAGAAATAAATGTAAGATGAACACAGGGCTGGAAGCAGACAGATCCCACAGGGGATGAGAGGGGGTTTAGATGTCAATGGGTGAGAGCCAAGGCTACAGCCACATTTGACAGACAGCTTAGTGGGAAGTCCTTGCCAGAGAAAGATGTGGAAATGCTTTAGCAGATGCACTTTGTATGTTTGGCAAATTAATTTTACTGATTACTATTTATTTGTTGTAATCAGAAGTGTGTCTGTTCTTGCCTGAGGCTGGGAAGTTTAAAAGCATTATTAGCGTAAGCTTAACAACACTTTCATCCTATACATAAATATTACCCTGCTTTCATGGATAAAAGCTCTCAATACTGGCTGAACACTCTTCTTGCTGATTTCATTATGCCAGGAGTGAGGCTTTTTGGAAACTGCATCCCAGATGATTCCTCACAGCTTTCCCAAGATTTACAGATCCCACGACTGCTTAAGAATCCTTTTGGGCAAGTTGTTAAGGACCCCCAGAGGTTTTCCAAGTTTAATTTCCGTGGAAAAACAAGGATGTTTGCTTATTATTGCTTATTAAATTCCAATTTAATTGTTGGCTCTCCCTAGCTCAGTTGCATTTCATCCACTGCTCCTCCTGCAGAAGGGTGGGAGTGTGGCTCCTCGGCTTTCCTGCAGTGCAAGGTGCCAAGTGCTGGCTCTGATAAATTGTCAGTGCTGCAGTGCTCTGCACTGCCCGAGATTCTGAAAGGCTGATGGTTGTTCTGAATGCAAATTTGTACAAAACAGGTCTCATTCTCTTGGGCACAGCTCTCCATATCTCCTCCCAGGCACATGCTCAGATGGTGTTTGGGGAAAGGAGGGATGTTTTGTATGGAGCTTGCTAATTATGAAACAGATTTCATCAGCCATCTTTGCAAATTGGCCTTCAAATTACCAGAACCCCAAAGTAGCATTAAGACTGCCTCATAACAGCAATAATGAATGAGCTTGAGAGCAGCAGACAAGTGTGTAACACTGAGACATGTGCAGTGTGTGGGGCTTTGTGGGAATCTGGTGATAATAGTGGGGGTTTCCTCCACACCACATCTCAAAAACAGAGATGATGGACAGGGTCTTGGAATATTTGTGGAAGAGCCATGAAGCAATTTTAAGTGCCTCTATTTTAATCACAGTCTCTTTAGGTCTTTGCTGAGAAAAGTCATCCTCCAGTTTATGCATAGTCCTAACATTCATGCAAAAATATTGCTCTACATATTTCTGTTTCCTTTTAAAACATTAGTTCTTTCTAAATGGTCGTGATCTGCCATGGAGGAGCTGCTTTGATATTTTGTTGTAAAGTCAGAGGCTTCCTTTAGGCTTGAAAAAGGCACAGACTGGTGCTCAGTTGTGCCATAGGCATGTAGGAATGTTGCTTTTATTCTGATTACCTTTCCTAAAAATAAAACCCAGTTATTTATTTAGTACAAAATGCTGCCCTATTTTTATAACCAAAGATAAATTGCATTTCCAGAGGTTCTTGTTGTTGCTTCTCTTGAGTGCCTCTACACAATACTCCAAGTGCTGCAGGTCAGACTTGAGGGAGGGTGGGGAATGCCTGAGGATGAGGGAACAGAACCCACTGCAAACCATCCGAGGGCAGCTGGTCCAAGGGCTGCAGGTGGAGGTGTTCAGCTCCATGAAGCCTCCTTTCACTTCATTTAGGAGTATTATTTTTAGGCAGTGTCTGCCTGGCTTTTGTGGAGGGTCTGTCTGGATCCCCAGCCTTCCCCTTTTCTGAACAGCAGGGACAACTGGGTTATTTCCAGCTTCTGTCAGGGCTGGAACAGTGTTGGTGCGTGTTTCCTTTGTCTCTGGTGCTGAAAGAGGTCAGTATGAATTGTTCTGACCCAGAAAAGGCAGCAGAGTGCTTGAGAGAGAGGAGTTAGACATAAACATCAGAACTTACCTCTTTGGCACGTGGCCTTTTCCTGGGAGAAGGGTGATCTCTCCTTGGCTTTCCCCATTAACTTTTTTCAGACCAGCTCCTGCTGTTTCTATCACAGGAAGGAGATGTCAGCAGTAATCCCTGGCCTTTCTGAACCTCTATTTAAAGAGCAGAGGTTTCCAGAGCTGCTTGCTCAGCCACCCTGCCCATCCTCTGCTGCCTGCCTCTGAACCTGGGATCAGGGATGAGCCAGGACAATCCCACAGGCTTCTGCTGGGGCTCTCCCACCTCCACTTTCTGTGGCATGTCCAAACCAGGCCATGTATGGTTTGAATTTAGGTCTATTTTAGTACTGAAATGCCAATTTAGAGTTGTAATTTACTTCTGTCTTCCAAGAACAGTAGATGTTTGCTACCAACTGCTTCCTGTTCATCAGAACAAAATGTTTTTTAGGGTGGAGTGGTTTTTGTTGGTTTTTTTTTTTTTTTTTTTTGAGGTGCTGGTTTAAGCTTTTTTTTCTTTCTTTCCAATATATTTTTCAAGGAGGTCATGTTCATTTACTTGCTACATGTTGGGTTTTTGCTTTGAGGGGGGTGTTTGCCTCTTGAATTCCAGACCAAATGTACCAAGTTTTCTAACATTTCATGGTGTTTTAACCACCAATAACTTACTCAGTTAAGCTGGAAACTCTACTCTTACTTGCAAAACTTCATTTGCATAATGTAGCTACACATGCAAAATTATGTTTAATATATGTGTGTGTCTATTCATGTGTATAAATATTTATATATGCATGTACACATATGATACAGGTATAATTTAGATTTCTTCCTTTAATAAGCACTGCCACTCCCTGAATGTAATAAATTTTTAATAAATGTGCCATTTCTTTTGCCCTTTTGCTACAAAAATGGATAGAATACAGAACCAGGCAGGTTTTTTTTTCTCTAGATTGGTTAACATAAACTTTACAGAAAGAAAAAATATTTTAGGTTTCACATTTTGTGCTTCATATTTATGCACAACTCTTGGAATAGGTAGAATTTCACTTTATCTACTCAGATGCTCTTTCCCAAAGTGCTCTTGCAGAATGCTTCTCCACTGTCCCTCTGTGAACTGTGCCTGGTGGGAACAAAAATAACTCTTAATTTTTCTTTTCTTCTGTCTGGTCTATCCAGGTTGCACCCATTTTCTGCCTCTTTGGGGAGTGGGAATGAATTGTGGGGCCCTCCTACAGTTCACATCCTGACCTTCAGCACATTTCTGTGTCTTTAATGAAGTTTAGAGCTAATTTTCCTCTTGGGATTTCTTTCTTCAAGTCATGTTCTGAGCTCCTGGATGGAAAAGGAGGACAGGGTCTGAAATCCACAGCCCTTGTAGGCTGCTCTGGATCTGAACATATCTTGCTCTTCTGTTGCACAACAGAAGTTGAACAGGGTGCCTGCTTAATACGTGGCATGAAAGTGCATTAGCAGTGTGCATTTACAGCTTTGTCAAAGCAGGGGTGAAAGAATTGTAAACCCTGTGGTAAAACCTAAGGAAAAGCATTTAATCTGATTTTACCCAAAATTCAGAATTGTCTGTGCTTGGAATGAGATGATAATTTTAAATAGGCATCAGTTCTCTTTTAGTGTGGATTTTCTCTATGCTCTTTCTTCTGTTTCTGGTTTTTATGGTAATTCCACTGCAGACAGGGAAACTCCCCTTCCCTGTGAGGAATAGCTCAAGCACTGCAGAGTCCTCCCTTAATCCTGTGCCCTGCTGAGTCCTCCCTGCCAGTCAGTTCAGGGAGAGGATCTCTGTGTATCCCTGGCTAGGGATGGGACAATCCTGAAACATCACATTTCGTTAATAAATTACTCTGGGAAAGGATTGCAAGGATCCTGGCAAGGCAGGACTTATAAAGAAAGACTGAAGGCAGCCCATCAGAGAGAAAGTGGATAAATAAAAGGGATCATGGTCTCCTAAGAGCTGAACAAGGGTCATTCCTGTCAGAGCCACTGGAAAAGGCACAGTGAGATTCAGTGCTTACAGGCAGAAACAATGCTCACTTGGATTTAGAGACCTATTGAATTCTTCATTACTTCCAGCCTTTAAATCAAGACAGGATCAATTCATAAACTGGGATATATGGACTTGATGCAGATGTCCTTAGTCAGTGTCTTTAACAATTTATGCAAGAGATAATTACTTTCTTCTGCCTCTAAAAACTGTATTATAAAATTAAAGTCATTCCACAGGATGGGGTTGCTGGTTGTTTTTTTTTATTTTTTAATTTTTCATCCCCTTCTGTGGTTAGGGCTCTGTTGTATGTGAGCTTTAGTCCCTTCATGGGGAACTAATTTGTGCTTTCCACTGCTCCTGTGTAATCTAACTGATTCTGCATGACCTGGCTAAGGGTGTCATGTCCTATTAGAGGAGTGAAGACCAAAATACAGCATCTCAGCTATGGGAAATTTTCCTGACATGACTTTGTCACTTTTCACAAGCAGAATCACAAATTTTTGAGAAAAATATGAAGTGACTAGAGATGGAGTGGGAAGGGAGGATGCATGACCATGACCTTTCATACTGGTGTGAGTTGCACTGAGCAGTACAAGACAGATGGGCAGGTTCTTGTTTCAACTTCTTTACCTATTTTTGTTTCTTTCCCCTTCTTTGCAGTATGTGGTCATTCCAACTCGCCGTGCAACCGCAGTGGCCTTGCAGAGTTTCACTTCACACCTCCTGGGAGATGCTGGCAGTCCTTATCTCATTGGATTTGTAAGTGCTCACAGCAGGCTCTGGCAGGGTTTGCTTTAGTTTCCAAACTGCTCATCTGAAATGCCAAGTTAGATCCTGCTGGGAAGGAAGGCCTGTGTTTGTCAGCAGAATGGGAAATGCTGCAGAGCAACTTCTTTTACCTGGCTGGGTTGTTGTGAGCTGCAGTTCAAACCAGGGGGGACTACTTGGGAAATAAACTTCCACATCTTTTTAGCCTAAGATGTTTATAAAGCTGACAGACAGCTCTGAAAAGAGAGTGTTCTTGCTGTGCTGTGGACATGGGGCAGAGAGAAATTCGATTGGAAGAGTCATGTGTGTGTTTAGCTGTTAACTGACCTCAGGAACCAAATACCTGTTCATGGGCAGCAACACACAGCTGTACTTGGTTTGTAGGATAGTAAATCATAGAACCACAGAATATTCTGGGCTGGAGGGGACTGACAAAGATTATCCAGTCCAACTCCTGGCCCTGCACAGACACACCAACAATCCCAACCTGTGCCTGAGAGCATTGTCCAAATGCTCCTGGAGCTCTGGCAGCCTTGGGGCCATGACCCTTCCCTGGGCAGTGCCCAACCAGGAGTTTTTGTTAATATTCCTTCCTGGTGTGTTCACTTCGGGTTCCTTTCTGTGACTGCTTCAGTGGCTGGCCTTGGTCTGACTGGGGATCTCCCTTTCTCTGCCACCATTATCCTAGTGCAGCACAGAGCAAGAGACCCAGCTCCAAAATCTGGCACTCAGAGAACATTCACAGTTGAAAATAAAAGACCTGGGAAATGTAATGAGGAAAATAAATCTGAATGTACTGGGGAAATGCCTTTTTCCTTCAGTGGAGTTTGATACATGGAGTTTCAGAAATCACAGATCATCATTTATAAAATACAGTAGCTTCCACAGAAATCCCTAAGTGATTCTGCTCCTGATGAGTTGAAAGTGCTTCTACCTGGGGATGTAACTGGGATCTTCACTGGTCCCATCACCTGAGAGACAGGACTTTGATGTGCTCCTCCAGCTCAGACACAGCTGCTGGGTCCTGTGGGGCTTTTTTATTTTTTACAACCATCATTGCTCATCTATTCATCCTGTAGACACCAGCTACACATATTTATTCATACCTATTTAATTTTGTGAGTATATCTGTTTAAATATACATAAATGTTTACTTTTGAGTGGCAATGCCATGGCTGCTCTGTAGCCCTGTGAAGCACACAGGAAAAGGCAGATAGAGATACATAAGAGGGAATGTCCAGGATGAATACCTAGGACCCTGAACGATTGCACTAATTCTTGAGAGTTGCCTGGGGCTCTTCAATGTTACAGATTAAAAATAAAAGGTCTTTGGTTGTAGAAATAACGTGCCTTGCCCTCCTGGTATTCAGAGATCAAGCAAGTTGTGAGTTACTTAAGGATTCTTGGCTGAAATATGTATAGCCCAAATTTAATAGCTGCATTAGGCTTTCTTTAGACTGGAAAAAATATTTGTTACTATTTTGAATTATCCTTTTCTAATGCTGTAATTGTTGGGCAGTTGTGATTTGGGAGGAGGCAATGTGGGTCCAAGGCTCTGTGCAGAAGAGGAGGAGTGAAGCACTCATGCCATGAAAGGATCCAGCATCCCTTTGTTCAGCCTCTTTTCTGGCTGGGCTGATTCATCCTCCTCTGCTACCAGGACTGAAAGGTCAACTGCAGCTCCACATAACACAGGAAAACAAATACTATTTAAAGTGAAATGACAGCCAGAGCTAAGGCAAGCACCTTAGTGAACCTGGGTATTAAAAAACACAGGAATTGTCCAGCTGCAGTGCAGGATGGAGACCTTCATGCAGCACTGAAACCCCACCTGGGCAGGGTGCAGAAGGGTCTCCAGTTCTGACCAGGATTTTCAAGGCAGTCTGTGAGGGCTGAGTAACCCACTCCTGCTGGATTTAAGGGGAATTTAGGATCCTGATTCCCACAGCCCTTCTGGGAATCCATACCCTGAGGGCATCAAATCCCACTGCTGTGACTCCAGACCCTTCAGCAGGCAGGCCAAGAGCAGGGGACAGGTTTTGAAGGAGAGCAGCAGAAGGCCCTGGAAGTGTCCTGGGAACAACTGGATGTGGCACTGGGAGCTCTGGTCTGATTTACAAGGTGTTATTCAGTCACAGGTTGGACTTTTTAATCTGAGAGGTCTTTTCCAACCTTAATGATTCTGTGAGCTACAGGCAGGCTCTGAATGGGTGAAGCTCAGCTTCTCCTGATCACTTGGGTTCACCTGGGGTCCTGCTGTGTCTTCCATCTGCTCACAGAATCCCCCTGAAGTTCCCTCCCTGAATGATCAGTGCTTTGATCAAACTGATCAGGGGTTTGGTGAGTTTATAGTGAAATTCCCTCTAGCAATGCTTTTAATAAAGAACTGCTGACCCTTGTCCTTGTAGGACTGAGCTGTGAGAAGCAGTTGTCTCTGCTGGATGCCAATAAATGCTGTATTGATCTAAAAAATCCCCATGTGGAACACAGAAGGAGCTGATCAGCCACAGCCTCAGGTGTGCAATTGCTGCTGTGCTGTGTCCTGAGAGCTCAAGGTCACATTCAGACTTTCTGTAACTTCATCCCATTCCAGTTCTTGCACTTCAGCTCATTAAACCACCCAAAGCAGCAAATACACATTAGTGCTTAAAAGCTAAGTGGCAGGGAGCACATATGTGTGGCTGTTTTTCATGTCTCTTTAAATATTGATAACTTTTATTATGGTAAAAAGGCTTAAGATTGACTTACAAAGGAGTTATGCAAATACAGCTTTAGGGTGGCAGCTGTAATTTGCATAAAGCTTTACTAATGTGGCAAGCTCTGGGATCAATTACAATAAATCAGCACTGCCTGTTCACTTCCAAATAAGAATAGGCATTGCTGCAGTATTTCAGTAGATGAGACAGCTTTTATTCCTAAAGAGCTGTAACTTTTTTCAGGACCTTTGTGATAACCAACCTGTAGAGTTTAAATAACTCCTTTTTAACAACTCCAGTGTCACTCCACACTTTATTCTTGAGGCAGCTGGTGAGAAATCTCACCTGCTCAGTGCATTACACCCAAATACATGTAGTACTCTTCTGTCTTTACTGCCACTATGCAGACACAATTGCTGGAGCACAGAAGTGTTTAGAGAAATGTCCCAAATCCCACCATTTATGTTGAATTTCAGATAAAGGTCTTCAATTGCTGCTCTAGACAGCATTTCAGACTCAGAAGAGCAAGTGGAGGGAGGTGGCAGCAGCATGTGAAATAGTTAACTCTTCTCAGGCTGCATCACAACTCCAGCTCTTTGTATCACTAATTCTGGTTTGATCTTGGTTGTCCTTTAAAATAAAAGAACTGTAAGTCCATGCCCCTGTGTCCATCTGTGCACAGGCATGAACCTGTTTTCTCTGCTCAGAGTTTACATCCTTCTTCTTGTGTCCTTCTCCACTTCTGACTGCTCCTCTGCTTCTGGAAATCTGAATACAAGCAAAAGGGGGTTTTTAATTCAATGCTGTGGCTTGGGACTTATTCTTTTCTTCCTCCAAGTTTGTAATTTGCTTTCTACCTGAGCACTTTCCTCTTGCAGCCTTGCCTTGTCTCTGACTGATGCCAGCAGGAGCTGCTGCAGGCACTGCTCTCCCTCCATGTGCCAGGCAGGTGCTGCTGTGGGCTCACAGCTGTCCTGGGGCTGCTCCCTCTCCTGTTTGCTTCAACTCTCTCTCATCTTCTCTGTGCAGCTGTTCACAAGGTCTGAGGATGAAAACCAGTCTGTATCTCCTTGTCACCTGGCAACATCAGCCTGTCAGGAGGGTGTTCTGAAGTGCCAGAGACAGCTCTTCTCCATGATCACCTCCTGATAGGCTAAAATCTACTCCCTGCACTCCTCTGGTGATTGTTCCCATCTTCCCTGCCCTCCTGGGCTGTTTTAGTTTTACTGAAGGAGGGACACCACCTCCAGCCACTCCAGGCCAGCTGGAGCCTTGGCACCCTTCACTTTTCTCCCTTTCCCAGCTTTCCTGTGAGCAGATTGATAAATCTAATGAGCTATTTAAGCAGCAAGAATACTAATGACCTTCCTTTAGCAAGTAGTTAGCAGAGCAGTGTTAATTATCCCTGGTGTAGAGTATTAGGGCAGGCAGATCAGCATTTCATTAGGGGCAAGGCAAGGCAAGCTCTACTAAATGCAGCAATTCAGGTACTTTTTAATGAAAGTTATAACTGGAGGTGCAGATTTCACAGTGTCTTGGCCCAGTTTGAAACAGCCTTTTTGTTGATTTGGTTTGAAGGTGTTTACCTAACCAAGTATATCTGTATAGAAAGTAGCTCTGTGTGTAAAGGTTTGCCTGCCTGAGAAAGCAGAATTCATGTATTATGGTTTAAAATTCATATTTTATGATTTAAAATGCTATGGCTTCTTCAGAGTAGGACATGCTTACTCTGGAAGAGCACTTTTTCCAGTTTAGTTTGCTAGACTAAAACAGGCCACAGCCCATTGGGAGTCAAATCCACTTCTGTCTGACTTAAAAGCAGGGTATTGCAGTGAAGTGGATCGTGGGGATGTGATGCTGCAGTGTGGGTGTTCTGTCCCTGGCTGACCCATGCAGGGGGTCATATCTCAAATATGGCCCATTGCTGTGTCTCCTGCCAAAGCAGGGTAAGAGATCAACTCAAGGTCAAAAGGGCAGTAATGTCCTGTGACAAAAATGTGCAAAACAGTTTCCTGGCATCGCTCTCTGTTTCATGGACCCTCAGGAGATATTCCACTGCTCTTGTGGGGTTGAGGATGGAACAGAGGTCCCTGTCTTGTTGCCCTTTGCAGCACATTCTGATAGAGTGTGCATGAGTCTCTACAAGCAGCATCTGCCATCACCTGATGGAGTTGGTAGATGAAATGTGATACACATTTATGGTTTTTATTGTTCTTTACCAAGTCTCAGCTGCTTGACAGGTGTGGTGTAACCCTGATGGCATCACTCCTCCTGCAGAGATCTTTCCCCACGTTCATGCTTGTCTGTGACCCACACTGTGGTGGGTAAAATGGAATTTGGCCTGGCTGGTCTGAACATCTGCTGTGCTTGCCAGGGAAATAATGTGAGGATGAGAACCTCCAGCCCCTCATCCTCATTACCTGTTTCTTCAAGGCGTAACTTTAAGCTGAGGATTTCTCTGGTCCTGAGTAATTAAAAGCCTTTTTCATAGTGCACTGAAAGGCCAAATCTTCGACATAGCTGTCAGCTGCAAAATAAGAGGAGAATGAACCACCTGCAGACCAGCCCTCATGGGATTGATCTCTTCATTGCAATGAGCTAACAAGCTTCCCACTTCTGATGACTCAGGAACAGAGAAGATTTAAGTCTGGCAATAAAATACCAAATGACTTCCCATCTCTAAAATGCTCTGTGCCAAGGGTTCAGTCTGCTTTGGTGTTTTTTCAGAGCTCTGTGCATATGTCATGTTCATGACTTTGTTAGAGGTACAGGTTCTCAGTATTTTTGATAAATGTTTAATGTAGGTGAAAGTATCTCACTAGAGAAAGCCCAGAAATCCAAAGCAGGTCGTTGTTGCACTCGAGTGTTTCAAGCTCTGTCTCATCAGCTCTGTCATTCCTCTGTGCACTGAAAGCTTCCTTAAATAAATGTTTTCTTCCTCTGAGCTGGCAGGGATCCTGCATGCTCCCAAGATGGACAGTTTCATGGTGCTGAGCACCTTTCAGATTCTCCTCAACATGAGGAATCACTTTGCTTTGTGAGATATACAGACAGGGAAGGGGCCCAAGCTGCCAGCAGAGGTGGGGACAGGGATTCTAAAGGTGATGATTCTCTCTCTGGGATCAGAGAAAGTCCAGTCTTAACTTAAAAAATCACTGGGCAGACCAGACCAGAGAGAAAGGAAGTTAATGACTTGAAGAAAAGAGACTTTCAACCCTCTCCAGGGCAAATGAGGCAGATACTGCTCTGACCCCGAGATGTACCAATGTCCTGGCATAGCAAGCAGCATCCCTATGGAGCATCCTAATTTACTGTAGTATTTTTCAAGGCAGCACCATGTATTTAATGCAGCCTGGTCATCCTGGGAAGGGGAAAATATCATTAAAAAACAGATTTACTTCCTCTTATTATAAAGTGTTCCTCATGCCATTTAGCACAGTGTAAATGCTTCTGCTCCCCACCAGGCCCAGGAAATTGTTTACTTTATAAAATCCCTCATTTTTGCTTTCTCAGCTTCATTTGCACTCATATTCCATTTTCTTTAGAAAATTAAAGAAACCTTTCACATTCACACTGACTTCAGAGTGGGTGGATCCCAAACCATTGTGGGGTAACAGGGAATACTGTGTTAAGGAAATGTACTGAAGCGATCAGTCAGGAAGAACCTGGCTTGTCTCAAACCTCTAATCATGAAAATCAGATATTTGTGCCAGAAATGCCCTTTTATGTAGCAGGATTTGTGCCCAAGTGGCAATGTCAGAAATTTAGAGAAACCAATTGCAGAGGAATTGAGATACTGACTCAGCAAGGAGAGAGGGGAAATGAAACAGTGATTTCAGAGATGTTGTTACCAATACACCATGTAATTAATAAATCAGTTAATTCACCCACCCAGACTGTTCAGGAGAGACAGAACATGGAATCCAGATGCCTTCCTTGGGCTTGAGCCCACCTTGGCATCTGCAGTGTCCATGGCAGAGCACCCAGCACATACTTCCCAAGAAAGTGATGAAGTTTCCCGTTGTTCCTCCGTTGTCCCCAGCACTGGATGGAGCCACAGCTGGGTTGGGGTTGGGACCATGCTGGTGGCAGCTGCACTGTTGCTTCTCCAGAAAGCAGGAGCTGGCTCCAGCTGGGCTCCATCCAAGTGGCTGCCACGGGCTGAGCACACGCCGGCCGTGTTCCGCTGTGAAAATGCCTCGAGCTGAGGTTTATTTAGCAAAGTCATTCCTCTTGCTCTGAGCTCTGTGCTGCACAGCGAGGGAGGAGACGTGAGCTTCTGCAGTTAGCTTGCTATCAAAGATTTCTGATTAGACTGCAGAGCAGCAACGGGACTTCCTTCTTGATTTTCCACCCCCACGTTCTGCATACGTGTTTTGAAGGCTTTTGCCACCTCCCAGCTGGAGGAACAAAGGAAGGAATCCCACACATGACTCCGTGCTGCAGAGCTGGCACCGGCCACGCACGGCCCCCGCACTTTGTTACTCATGTTAGAGAGAAAACACCAAAAATTATGCTTGATTGGGTCTTGCCAAATCACAGTTGGCCAGCTCAGGATGCTGTCATTGCCAGGAGTCTGGAAAGCCCAAAATTGGCAATACAGAGCAGACCATTTGGCAAACGGTGTGTCATTCTTGGAGCTTAGGTCTGTAATTATGTCCTGTGTCCTCTCGAGAGGAGATGCCAAAGTTCCAGCCTTAGCAGGTGGTTTGTAACCAAATGGAACAAAACAACAGAGAGCAGTGACTGCTAACAGCAAAAACATATATGTGGACCCTGATAAAATTCTAGAGTTCAGAGATGAGGACACTGGGGAGGGAAGTATATGGAATCTGGATGAGGAAGCCCAGCAGGCTTGGTGGAAAGAATTATACCTTGAAAGGGAGGAAAGACATTTTTTTCTAAACTGTGCATTTACAGAATGTGTTTGGTTAAAAATGAAGAATGCAGCAGATTTAATAATGATTTGTTGCTATAAAAGGTCAACACAATGCATTAGAAGGGAAGGTGTGGAACAAACTGCATTGGGAGATTTATTTTTTGGAGGCTTTACACTTTCAAAGCTGATTTTTAGCCTAGAATGTCATGTCATCCTTGGAGAAAGCAATCAGGAGCATATGCATGGCTTTTCATCCTCTGCTGCTGACTTACCATGTCAATTTGTCAAGTGATTTATTGTCTGGTCCTTTTAGAGAATAATTTGTGTCCATTCCCAAAAATGAAAAATGGTTTAGAATGTCTAGATTTCTGTTTTAGAATATCCTCAATTCTGGCTATTACAGCCTGATAGAGACATTGACTCCATGCCAAATTCTGCTCCATAATGAAGAGTAAGGGAAATGTTTGGAATTAAGGTGTCTGGATACAAAAGGGAATTAATGACCAGCTGATGTCCCTGTCTCCTGAGTGCAGAGCACATTCTGCTGCTTTCCTGTGGGTGCATTCTTTTCTTTTCACATTCAAGTCTTGTTGCTATTTTTAAATCAATCTCTCAGACTAATGGTCACTGTGATTTGCCTTCAGTCTCACATGAGAATTGTTTGTAACACTCTGGTTTTTCTTCTTCAGGGTGTTTTACCCTGTGAATAAAGTTCTTTTTGGAGGACTAGAACATTCTATATCCCAAATACTGAAATTATGCCTTAATCCATAAATTTGGTGGTGTGCAGTGCAAGCACAGCCCCGTGTCTGAGCCTGGGACAGAGCCACATCTTGCACACAATTACACTTCAAGCTTGGGTGGCTGGGAGAAGGAATGAACCCCACAGCTCAGACATGGGCATAAACCCCCTACATTCAAGTTCTGTTTCCCCAAGTCCAATGTGATCTCTGGTTTTTTTTTGTTCTTTGGAAAACATTTCCCTCCTTCCCACTCAGAACACAGAAATGGCATTTAATGGCTCCCTTTGCTGAGGGGTAGGTCAGGTGTGGGAGTAAGCAGGACTTGGTGGGAATTGCAGAAGATTGATCACTGCCTCACCCACTGAGCAGCACCAGCACGGCCCTGCTGGCTCCCCGGGGTGTTTGGGCAGTGCAGCAAGGTCAGACACCCACGGCTGCTGTCACTGACACAGCCTGGGAGAACATGGAAAGGGCTGTGGGAATTGTATTAGATCAGGCAGAAGAGTGACAGTGAGATGAGAACCCCTGCCAAGCTTCAGAGCAGAAATTGCCCAGGCTCCTGTGTGGAAGGCTGAAGGGTGTGAGGGACATTCAGCTTCTACTGAACACCCTGTTCCATTTTAAACCTCACACATGGCTGGTGGGTGGTTGTTTCAGGAATGGTGTTCACTATCATCGTGTCTCTTTCATTAAGTGACTCATGGTTTTGCTCTTCTGTCTTAGATCTCCGACCTGATACGACAAAGCACAAAGGAGTCCCCGGTGTGGGAGTTCCTCAGCCTGGGTTACGCGCTCATGCTCTGCCCGTTTGTCGTTGTCCTGGGAGGGATGTTCTTCCTGGCCACAGCTCTCTTCTTCCTGAGTGACCGAGCCAAAGCTGAGCAACAGTGAGTAGCCTGGCCATTGCGAACGGGGAGGCACCACAGCCTGTTTGCTCTCTTGAACATTATGCCTGTACTCTTGCCCTGGCCTTGGCCCTTCCAGGTAAAGGATGTTGGGTTGTGTGTTACGAACCTGGGCTCAGCAGAGTGCATGAGGCTGCACGAAGCACAGGGGCTTGGGTCGTGCTGGCTGGGCATCCTTTACACGCTTCTGCTCTGGTGGATCTCAGTTGTTGGCCACACAGACAGGCCCCTTACACCCCTGCCTGAGCATGTCACAGCCCAGGCTGTCCATGGTGAGGGGCTGCTGGCTGCTGGAAGCACTGGAGAGTGAGGTGAGGAGCAGGAGGTGCTTCCCAGAGCTTGGCGGTCAATGCTGCGCCCGCCCACCTCCATCTCCCCACCTCCAGCAGTGAAGAACATGAGGCAAGGAGGAAGCAAGCTGTGTGTGGGAACATGTGCACTCAAGGGTTGCTATGATAAAGAGTCTTTCCCAGTCCCTTCTTGCAGCTTTGTGGAAAAAAAAGCTACTGTTTTTCAGTAAAGAAACCGATTCGGATCATCTCACGGTTGGCAACTACAGTAATTCAGAAGACGCTTCCACATGACATACAAACTTCTGGGGTTAGTCTCTTTCTCATAATTGTTGAAAAATAAGAATTACTATGTGTAATGTCATGCTGAATATGTGGGTAGGTGACTAGTCTGGTGTTGACTGTAAGTTGCCTTTGCTTTTCCCCCACTGGATAATGGGAGCCTTGATTTACCTTAAGGAGAAGGGCCCTGAAATATCACTCTAGGTACAGTACAGGTAGAAGGAAAATTTGGTGTTTGGAGTTGACTTAAGTGTGTGAACACTTTGGGTGATACTTTCTGGCTCACACTGTTTTATCAGAAGGATGAAAGAGATTTGGAAGCAGTGCCAGAGATGGTGCTGTGGCCCTGGAAGTGCAGTTCCACCTTCCTTTACTAGCATACATAAACACCAAAGAAAGGAGAAGTTCCTCTATAAAGAGATGTTTAAACATCATGGAAAAACAAGACCTCATGTCATAAGGATGGGAAGTCCTACAGAGTTGAACTTCAGTATGGCTTTGGGGACGTGATGTGTGTGCCTGGTTTGTTTTCTGCATTAGAGGGGTTGTAAATGGCAGGAAGGGAGGTTGGAGATTAAATGCTAGGAAGGCCTTCCTAAGATAAAAAATAGGTAAATCCTACAGCAGATTATTTGGGGAAGACATGAAAGCTGTTCTCAGCTCCAGTGGAGATCTCAAGAAGGTTTTTGTTCACTCAGAGACACCACAGGCTGGGCACCAGCTGGGTGACTGCTTGGCTGCCAGCACTGGTGTGTCTTACCCAGCTGTTTTGCCAAAGCCCCAGCTTTTGCAGCAGTGTTAATGTGGGAGGGAGATCACATCCACACCTCTAACTGCTCCTGTGCAAAAGGGATTATTCCTCTCTTGCTGTCTGCCCTCAGCAGCTTTGCTTGTACTCTATGTCCAGAGCAACCAGCCTCCCACACATTCTTAGAAAAAAAGCATTCAGGTGTCAAACCTGGGTTTGTTTCTCTTTCTCTTCTAGCATCATTTCCTTTCCTGACTCACATTTGTTTATGAATATTGTATTAGTCAGTCACAGATGTTTTGTGTTGCAAACTGGGGAGAACAATTGTCATAAATAATGGCTAGCAAAATGATTTCTCTCAAGTGACTCCTAGGAAGGGTCCTGTTCCTGGGGTGTGCCCACTCCTGTGTTAAAATACCCTGACATCCTGCAGTGAGATTCCTGAAGTGCAGCTTCTCTCAAGTTACTGAGAAGTGGGAGTGAAGAGAGAAGTAAAGCTGGAGACTGTGGAGGGACCCATGTGCAGCAGGGTCTGTGCTGCCCCATCTGCCCCCTCCAGCAGCTTCAGTGGCTCCTCAGAATTTATGGGGCAGGATTTATTTGTTAGTATTTCCGTGCTTGCCTGTGGGGGGAAAGGTAGCAGAGCATTTTGCTCTTAGCAGATAAAAACTCCATGCTGGAGCCCAGATCCACCATCCAGCTCCCACCTGTCAGGCCACCTGCACTTGGCATCACACACCTTTGGCAGAGGCTGTTTTCTGCCCAGCCACTCCTCCCCTCCATCCTACCTATTACTTGCAGGGTACAGAGGAATTGCTATTTCAGGATTCCTTGTTTTCCCTGTGCAGTCAGTCCTGCTGCTCAGACAACAGGAGTTGGAAACGGGCTTTGCCAAAAGAAATCAATTAACCTGCGGGAATCACGAGCGCGGTGTCACACGGCAGAGATTAAAGCCATCCATCAGTGCCAGGGTCAGGGCACAGGGCAGCAGCCACCCCTCCAGTGAGGAGCAGAGAAGTGGAACACTGCTCTCAGCCTGTGGAAACTGAGCTGTCCCTGCTTTATTCCCTGGGAAATGGACTATGGGGATTTATTGCTGGGATTTCTGTGTTTGTTTGTTTCTTTGTGTAACTGGCTCTGGGTGTTTGCTTAGAAATAATTTCTCCTTCCAGGCAGGACAGATACCAGGATAGCAGCTCTTTCCTGTAAAGCTTCCTCCAGTTTCTACCACGCTTCCTTTCAAAAAAAGAGTTTCCAGGCTTTCACACTACTTTTATCATTGTGACAATTCCTGGCATATTTTGTACTTTTTTAACACAGGAATTCCCGTCAACAAGGCTGCTCACAAAACACTAATGAAAAAAAAAATCTTTCTGTAGCAATTTTTTTTATAAACACAATTCTTTTATTACCATTTTCATGCTGCTTCAGAAGTCTGACAGCTTAAAGAGGCTTTTAGAAAATGTACTACTAGCAGAGAACAGGATAGAGTACATCACTCTGTGCTAATAATCCGATCATTTTGGGGACTAGTTCTGTAACACAAATTTAATCTCACCGTTCCAAAGTGATAAGAGAGAGAAAACAGTTAAGAATGGCTTCTGTAAGAGGTTCTAGGCACTAGTAATGATAAATACTTCAATTGTTTCTTAAACCACTCAACTACAATTCCTTCTGTGGTATCAGTTGACTGTGTTGTTGTTTCTTTCCTGCTCTGCACCTCTGCAGAGGAGGGTTAAAGCATTGTATTTTATTTCCAAACATCAGCACTCTGGACTGTAATTCTCTTACCTGCTTGAGGAATATTGGTGAGACCCAAGCTGGATTTTAGACTCTCTGGAAGATAATACAGTCTTGCCGTGGCAGAGCCCTCTGAAATGGATCAGAAATCTGATAATTGCACTTTTACCCTCAAGTTCCATCACAGCCCTGCCAAAGAGCTGTGTCCAAGGCTGGGAGCAGTCCAGGTTCTCCACTTAATGGAAGTAAAACTCAGCACTGCTGAGAGTTGTGTCTGTGGCTTGTGTTCATCCCCTCCCTCACTCACAGTGTGGAGAACTGGGACAAACAAAGCTTCACCCTGGAGGGCTGCAGAAGAAAAGCCTACATTTGGTACTTGCTAGGAGCTCCATCAATAATTTGAAAAAATGTGTGTTTTTTTATCATGGAAAGGGATTCAAAAAAGTCCTTTTCCTTTGAGTACCAGGGATATAAATCACCATAATTATTGTGTGTCAGGATCCTTTCCTGGGCAGTGAGTGCAGTGATCCTGCAGCCCTGTCCCCAGCCATGGCCACTCCCAGCTGCTGCTGAGGGAAAACCAAATTCACCTGGGTTCTTCCTGAAAAATCACCCTGTGCAGGTATGGGATACTCTACTCCTCAAAGGATTTTGTTCTTTTAACTTTTTGGTTTTTTACTTAATCCCTGGAAACATTACACTATCTGTTTTTTTCCAGAGGTATGGAAGGATGTTTAGGAAGGGGGTCCAAGTTTTATAATGGCTCAGTCCCTCTCTGCATGAAAGAGGCTGGATATTTTCACCAAGGATACTGCAGTGTGGATCCCTGGGGCAGCCAGAGCAGGAATAAACAGCTGCACTGATGCAACTGTTCAGAACAAAAGAATTTAAGTCTTTAACCAGTGACCACTCAGCACTTGAGAGACTGCAAGCCTGAACCTTCACCCCTTTGTTTGCATAATAAGAATCAGGTTATTTAAACAACTGAAGCAGGTATTTCTTTTCTCCTAAAATGAAAATTAAACATTTCATAAGAAAAAAAATTTTGCTCTTAACACCTTAGATCAGATGTGGAAGGTCTTGCTGAGTAGAAGTGCTTATTTTAAAAGTGGTGTGTACAAACACTAGAAAACAAATACTCTTTACAGAGGAGATAGCAAAATCCACAAAAAGAACCATCCCTAGTCCAGACACTTCTGCTGTCTTAAACATGGCACATCTTCAAATTGCATTACAGGAAAAATGAGAATAATCCATTTTCAGGCTCTTTCTTCTGCCTCATATCAGGCTTATTTTTAGCCTTTTGCAGAACTGGATATAAAATTATCTCCCAGTTCTCCTGTTGCAGCAATTTGAAAGTGTCTGACCTTATTTTTGCTTTGCAGATTCTATTATGTGGGGCAGGGGAAGGACTCACAGAGTTGTCAACCCTCCCTTTCTCTCATTTTTCTGTGGCAGCTGTTGGACACAGAAAGGACCCACCAGGTGACCTGATGTTTCCAGCAAAGCCCAGAGTCCCTCCCATTAACAATTTCTCAGGTATTAATTAGAGTGGCAGCTGATTGATGCTGAGTCTGCTCCATCCTGGTAGTTTGCATTGCCAAAAAGAACATTCCTTCTCTGAAATAGCTGGAGCTGTATCACAGGGGGTTTTAAGAGGCTGGCCACTTATTTTAGAGATGTGTCAGTGCTGCATTGAGACAGAGTTTGGATTTCAGGAGCTGCAAGTGGATTTTAACTCCCAAAAAGGGATATTTGAGAACAGCTTGCTCACTGCTGATACTCAGCAGCTTATGGGGAGGAATATCATTGCTTCATTTGTTTTGACTTTACAAAAGAACAATAATTAAACATTTCCTACAGTGGTAGAAACTCACAATGCTTTTTTAGCATTAAAATGAGATAAGATATCCTTGGCCTTTGAAGCCACATGAATTTACAGCAAAAAGCCTGGATTAAGGTGCAGAGGATCTGTGGTGATAGAAGGAGAGAGGCAAGGAGTGAGTTTTGAGTATCTGAGAGAGGCATGATAAAAACTCACAGACTGCAGATGGAACAAGATTAGAGTATTAGATGGTTTATGTGGAATCCATGTTAAGAATATGAAGGGGAAAGGTGGTGAAAATAGTTCTATTATTGGTTGAAAAACCTCCTTGTAGAGCTGTTGGTTTTCTCACCTGTTTACTGGCAACGTAACTCCATAAACAGTTAGCAAAACCAAGAATGCAACAACTTGGGACTTGAATTTTAAATGCTGGTTTGCTGCTGCAGTTGGGAGCAGCTGGTGTCGTGCAGATGGAAAACAGCCTCATACAGAGCAATTGCTGATTTGTTGTGTCACTTCAGTCAGCCTGTGGATTTCCTGCAGGTCGGGCAGGGAGGTGCAGAGGACAGTGTGACTGTTCTCAGCAGTTTGAGCTCAGCTGTGGTCCTTCCATGGTGTTTGAGCTGTCAGAGGTAAGTGCTGGCAGCAGGAGCTGGGCAGGGCAGGGACAGCCAGTGCTGGCACAGCTCTGGGAACCCCCAAAGGCTTCTCCAAAACCACCCATTCCCCACCAGACTGACCTTCCCAGGGTCATCCCCTGTGCCACAGAGAAAGGAAAACAACATTCCCACACTATTCCCAGCTGCTTGGTGCTATCCCACAGCAAGGATGGAACTTCTCCATGTGCCTTATGCTATTGGGAAGCCAAAGCTCACGTTTCCAAGAGCTCCAGATCAAGTCCCACTGCAGTCTTGGCTACTGGCTCTCTGCTGTGAGCCCCAAGAAGTCAGATGTTGTCCCTAAAATACTTGGAGGGGTGAGAGCTGAAACACTTGTGGGTTGAGTACAGACAGTTTAATAGGAAAAGCAAAAGCTGCACCTCAAACAAAGCAAAACAAAGCAAGGAATTCCTTCCCCACTTCCCACAGCAGGTGGGTGTTCAGCCCAGGAGAGCAGGTAATTCATTCTTATCTGCTTTTTATGTCATGGCTTCTCCCTCTTGCCATTCAATCATTCAGTCAAAAGTGAGGCACTCCACTGCCCCTTTTGCTCCATTATTTCAGTGCACAGGAGTGTATGTTTTTACACACATAAAAATCCCTCCACCTCAATACTGAGCCCATCAATATCTGGCAGAATTTTACTTACAGAGACAGACTCAGGCACCAGGTTTTGAGACCTGCATCTTCATAGATTTGAGGGGTCCATGTCAGAGTACCCCCAAAGGAGCCCTGGAGCCCATTTCCATCCAGGTCCTTGGGACCCTGACTGGTGCTGTTAACTGCTCATCTTCACATCTGTTCTGCTGCAGCTGCCTGGGAAAATAGCAGGAAAGGTTATTGATTTTTCCTTTATGCCACTTTTCTCCTCAGCAGAGATATGTGGAAAAGGAAAAAGTGAAGCTGACCCATGTTTCTGCCTCTGGAGACAAATCAGCACCTGGATTAAATGAACAGATGGAAAATACAGTCTGTGCAGCTTTAAGGAGATGAACCAAATAGAGGGGAAAATATATTTGCTGTACATGATTATTATATTTTGTTTGCTAAACCCACTGACAATCAGGAGGAAAAGGGGATTTGAGCCAATTAATTTCTTCAGTGCAGCTGGAGGAGCCCCTGTCCCCAGCAGAGAGCTCCATACTGACTGAGCAATCCAGAGGGAAGGGATTGCCCTGGCACAGGGCACAGGGTGTGCACAACCAGCTCCTGTGTGAGCCTGGGGATGGAGAGCTGCAGGGTGGAGATGTGAGCTGGGCATGGAGAGCTGCAGGGTGGAGATGTGAGCCTGGGGATGGAGAGCTGCAGGGTGGAGATGTGAGCCTGGAGATGGAGAGCTGCAGGTGCACAAAGCCCCAGGCCTCCTCCCTGGCTGGCAATGAGAGCATGAGCAGGCAGCAGCCACATTGAGCACTATTCCTGCTCCAAAGCAAACTCCTCCTGTGCCAGATTATCGGCTGAATTTTGTTAGAGTCCTCTTTTCCTTCAGCAAACTGACCTCAGCTCCATCAACAGCCCATTCCTGCAGGCTGGATAACCTGTCAGATGCATCAGGAAGCTCAGTGCTTGGCTATTTTTAACTGTGCCATCCTAGCCTTGTGCCACTCTCTGGCAGCTCTCTAGGCTGATGTATCACTGTTGCTCTCCTTCCCTTTCAGTCACTGTTTCCAGCTGCAGCCTGCTTGGAGTCTGAAGTTCTGCAGGAATTCATGTTGTCAGTCACGTCTTGTCCCAGAATTACTGACTTCACCATCAAAACAGCTTGAGGTCAGTCAGAGCAGGAGCTGCTCCCTGGGAGCAATCCTCGATTCCACTGTTCTTACTGAAGGTAACAGGTTGTAGTGAGGGCTGATGTTCTGCAGCCTTTTTTGGGGAGGCTGTGGCAGCTTGTTCAGCATGCCAGGAGAAGTGCTGAGGAGCAGGAAACCAGAGCTATCCCCTTCCAAGTGAAAATGGGAGTTATGCTCAGCTACTGCAAGGCAGCAATGGCTAACTGAAAGAGATTTATTTTTCATAGATTAAGGCCATAAAGTCTCATTACCTCTTAAGGATGTCTGGATATGAACATCTCATCACCTAAAATTTCAGGTTTCAGTGTCTTTACAAGGCCTTTTGGAGATGTTTTTAACCTCCCAATGTCTGAAGAAGTTCAGACAGGAGGAATCTGTTGGGAGCTGCCATTAGTGACTGGTCTCCCTGTGTCCCTTCCTAAAGCACTGCTTCAAACAGACACTTGATGGCACATTGCAGTAGAAACACAGAATTCTCTCCACTGAAATTAAGGAGAAGGATCCTTAATCACTGGCAGGAATTGCTGCTAAGTCCAATGGTCCAGCTGTATCCCCAGTACTTGTCTGCTGAATGAGATCCATCTCAAAAGCTCAGTACTAAAAAACTCCTGCTCAGTGACTCAAAATCTGAGTTATTTTCAGGCTAGAAGGACCCTACTGAAGCATTTTATTATTGGTTGTAAAAATTAAGTGATGTTAAGTACAGCAGGCTGTAAAAACCTGCATCATTTCCTAATATGCTTCTCAGTTACAAAAGCCAGAGCCTGGCTTGTTTAGATAGCAAGAAAACTGGGCTTTGGGAAAGCTGCAGGGTACTGAAATACAGGTGGTGTTTAACTTGGGCATGAAACTTGACATCAGCCAGGCTGGCAGCATTCCCAAAAGCTTTCTGTAAGCACAGCCTCTCTTGGAGCCCTGGGCACAGTGGTGTGTTCATCCTTGCTGACCTCGTGCTCCAGGAGCTCAGGGACAGAGGTGACACAATCCTGGAGCTCAGCAGGACACTCAGTGGGACACCAGTGCTCCTCACAGCTGCAGGTGAGAAGGGGGAGCTGGCTTCTCCCCTTGCTGGCCCAGGGTGGAGCAGAAGCTTCTTGCACTGGATGTAGGCAGCAGGAATTGTTTCAAATCCCTGGCACTGCCCAGCAGTGCTGGCTGCACTACAACCTGTAATCTCCATTAGCTGCTGCCTTGGGGACCAGCAAGGCTGGAAGGGACAGAGCATTTGGAGAATAATCCTGCCTAGCTCCTGAAATAGAGCATAGCTGACCTGTAAAAGATCCTGGCCAGTCATCTGTTATCTTAAATTGGCTGTCTTGTCCTCATGCAGGTCTCTAACCGGCCGAGGTGCAGTGAAATTAGATCCATTTTACATAGCATAAATATTTAACAGCTCTAGAGCATGTAGTTTAATATTAAACAGACAGTCTTATAAATACTTCAGAATTATAGATGCTGTCACAGTACATGGAAATGACTTGATAGGATCTAGGAGAAATATTTAGGTTTGACAGGAGAGGAAGTGATGGAGTTAGAAAGAATCAGCCACATTTTTAGCTGCTAGAGGAGTCCATTAACAAACAAAAAAAAAGTTGTACAGCTTTTGTTATTAAAAGGCAATTTGAGTGAGTTTCCTCCTCCTCCTCCAGAAATAACAGACAGGTTCCCACCCTACTCTCTTCAAGGAATGAAAACATTCACAATCTTAAAAAAACACTGCAGAGAAAACAGGAGCCAATGTTCAGTGATCCATTCAGTGTGGGATTATTGTTATTAGAAAGGCAAGTAGTACTTAATGAGGGATTCAGATGCTCTTGAGCCTTGTTATTTTAAGCCCATGTATTACATTTTGTCACATAAGAGAGTTTGAAATTTATTTTTTTAGGTTTGCTTTAAAAGAATAAACAAATAAGTTTATTTTTATAAGCTGAGCCCCAGTGCCACTGGTTGTGGCAGTGACCACTGTCTGCAGCACAAGGCTTCAGAGGGACTGAGGAGGCACTGTCCCAAATCTGGGGACTCTTTCAGTTCTCTCTCCTGCCCACCAGCTTCCTGTGTGATCCCTGAAAGTCATTTATCTCCCCAGCAGGTTCACAAGTCATGTGCAGTCTAATTTTCCATCAAATCTTCAAAAAGCATTTCAGGGTTAGCCCTCCAGGCCTCTGTTCCCATCTGTGAAACAGAGATAAAGCAGAACTTGAGAGAAATGTGTTAAAATAAAAGGGTGGTACATTTTATCCCCATACAGGTATAGGAGGGAAAGGAAGAAGCAGGAAAGTTGTGTCTGTTTCTGGTTGTGTCAGCAATGCAGGTGGGTTCTAAAGTCATGGAAAAATGAACTTTTTCTGTATAGATTCTGTATCCTCTCAGAAGGTGGAATGACGTGGCAAGGCATAGGACTTTGAAACATCATGGTTCACTCAAACCTCTGGAGTTTAAGTGTTCTGGGATAGTTTTGTGACATTCCATAGCTTGTGTCCTTGTTTTGAGGTTGACTGTAGCATTCCCAGGTAATTTTCTCTGATGTATTCTGCACTATTCCAATGTTCAATATAATGTGATTTCCAGTGCAGTGGAGTTACCAACAATGGGACTTGTACAAAGAAACTTGGGTCAGCTCTTCCATCAGAAATATTTCAGTTTATAGCCTGGAAAGGCAGAAAATGCTCAGAGGCTTCTATGTACCTTGGAGATCTGTGGGGTTGGTGTGAAATTAAGAGCTGTGGGCTGAGCTGGACCAAATCCTGATACAGAGATTTCTTGGAAGGTGTTCCCTGAGTCCTGGAACATGTTTGAATCCATTTCAGTGGGAAAAAAAAAGTGTTCTGGGTCAGGTACAAAGTGTGCTGAAGAACCACAACTAAATTTTGACACGTCCAAAGGAGAGTGATGTTTGCTGAGAACTTGACACCTGGCAGGACCTGAGGCAGTGGCAGTTCTGAGATGTTCCCTGTGCACCTGTCCGAGGGTTTCATTGATGCAGAGAGAAGCTGCCTTTGGCAGCAGAGGTACAAAGCACTGCTGGGGCGGTTTGGTTCTTAGTTAAACCTGCCTTGGCTGGAGAGACAGGTGTCTGCTGAGGGAGGCAGGAGCCTCTCTCGGAATGGGAAACGCGAGCCCGGGGCTGCTCCGTGTCCGGCAGCGGCCGGCGGGCTCCTTCCCCCGCTGCAGTCCCGGGCACGGCCGGCAGGGGCGCCGAGGGTTCCCCGCTGTGCCGCGAGCTCGGGCCCCGCGCGGGGCGGGACGGGGCGGGCGCTGCCCTCACGAACCCGGGGCCGGCCGGGCCCGGTGCCCCGGCGGGAACCTGGGGAACAGCGGCAGGAACGAGCCGGGCCGGGGCAGCGAGCGGGGGCCGGCGGACACCGCCAGGCTCGGCAGGCAGGGCGTGCGGGCTCCAGCGGAGCAGAGCCGCAGCGGTAGCAGAGGCGCGGCGGGGCTGGGCGGCAGCGGCCCGGCTCCGAACAGGGCCGGGAGAGGCTCCCTGCGAGGGGAAAGGGGCTCGGGGATCCCGGGGTTTCCCCCCAGGCACCCCGGCAGGTGGTGAAAATCCCTGTTTTAGTGAGGCGGGTGTTGCTAAGGTCCCAGCGGAGCTGCCCTCACGGCAAAGGCCGGAGCCAGGAGCCGCCGTGTGGGGAGCTGTGCCCGCAGCGAGCGCAGCCTGTCCCCGCTGGGAATGCCGAGAGAACCAGAGCCGGCACCTGCCCTCACCCCCGGTTTTTTCCACCCAGCCCAGGTATTTGTGGTATTTTATAATTCAGGTATTTTATAAGGGTATTTGTGCCCTTCCCAGAGAAATCCCCAGGTATAAAGAGCAGCCAGCTGGGCCCTCCCCTGAGCTGTGGCCGCTTTTGTCTCTCCTAAGTGCCCGGTCGTTATTGTCTCCTAGCAACACATATAGGAGAAAACTATTTTAGAGAAAGAAACAATAAGAAAACTCCTAAACCCAAACTCCGGCATAGTAGGCAGAGACTCCCCCTTTGTGACTCGGATTTATTTCTGCTGTTGCTGCCCCAGTACAGCCCGGGAGCCCTTGGGTGAAGGCAGCAGGTCTGTAGAGGTTCCCAGTGCTGGGAGAATCCAGGTGTTCGCACTGAGGTCAGCGAGAGCTGAGCTGGAAAACAAGTTCCAAAGGGCTCGGGGTCCGAGGATGGCACCTCTGGCAGTTCACACGGGGTCCTGCTGTGTGTCACTGTCAGAGGAGAGGAGCTGCTGCTGAGGAAGGATGAATTTTCCAGGGCATGTACTGCAAGGACAAGCAGCAGGTGCAAGGGATGGACTTCATAGGACTATTGCTGCTGTCCCTGGTCCCACAGAGCAGACAGGAGCTATCCCCTGGCTGCCCTCATCCCAGGAGTGGCAGGACAGCTCCTGTGACACAGCAGTCCCTGTCAGACGCTGCCCATCACCCGGGAGCAGGTGCCTGGAACAACAGCAGGTCTTCAGGAGGTGCAAACAGCAAGACAACTCACTTTTTCTTAATTTATTTTTTATCAGTGATGACTGTTTACATTTGTGCTGTCAGGCTGAAGGACACCAACAGCCACTGTACAATCTTGTACTGGCTTAGGGAAATAGCAGCTATCTGGATGCCTTTGGGACCTTCCCAAATCCTTGTCAATTAGTGCCAGCAATGTTATTTGGCATGTTCCAGGCATTGTCAGCATTGCTGTCAGGCACCGCTGTGTGACAAGGTTTCAGCTTTATACCATTGTGCAGGACAGTTATTAATGTCTCACTTCTTCAGACATTGTTAAGTAACCAGAACCTGGATTTACCAAGCTTGTGTGCTATTAGGAATCCATTTCTTTGTTAATTGCAGCTCTCACACAACACTCTTGTTTTCTCTTCACCAGGGTGAATCAGCTTGTGATGCCACCAGCCTCTGTCAAAGTCTGAGACGGTGAGTGACCCAAACCAGCAGTAGGTTTCAAGCTACAGCTCTGCTCCAAACCAGCCCATTTCTTTCCTTTTGAATTGCAGAGAAGTTTCCTTAGCCAGCTCTGGTTTGCACCTTTACCACACCCTCAGCCCAAAGCAGAGCAAAGCAAGAACAGGGAAACCAGGGGTCAACTCAAGTGTCCTTTGTGGTATTGAGTTGCTTCCAGAAGCTGGTGCTCACTTCTCTGAGCAGAAAAGCCCGTGTTACCCTCCTCCCCTTGACCACCAGCAGTGTGACTGTCCCAGGCCAGAACTTAAAACGTTTTGGTGTTCACAGAACCTCCTGCTGCCCTGCTCTGGGTAAAACATGGGCTGCTACCAAACCACCATTTCTGGCATAGTCCAAATTTTCTGCAGAAAACGTTTCCTGACCCTGCCTGTTGTAGCTGGACTGTCCCCTCTGCAACCCTCGATCCAGGGCATCCCCTTCCTGCTGCCCACCCTGTCCCTTGTGTTCATGCTGCCCTTATCACTCCCCCACAGCCACAGCGCTGCTGCTTGGAGCTGCCACAAGTGATAAACATTCCCAGCATTTTACTGGAGCCAAAATTAATTAAAGCAAGTTTCTGAAGAGGAGATTTCTTTCCCATAAATTAAAATGCATTGAAAGACTAATCAGAAAATCAGAACTCAATAAGACACTTTAGAATGGCCTTTTGAGGGAAAAGATTTAATACAATCTCTAGCACAGCAGATGTGTTATTTCCACAGAGGGGAGTGGGTTTGGGCATAGGGGGCTGCCTGGAGTTTGCAGGCTCTGGGCTGGATGTGTATTCACACAGTATTATTAAACAGTAACTTTTAGATAAAGTTGGAGGATTTTTTTTAGAAAGAGCCATCAACAAATCTGGGAGGAAATACTTGGTGCTGTTGCTGAACCTTGCCTGACAAACCAGTGACTACCTGTGTCCTGGGCACACCAGGGTTTTTCACTGCACTTGCTCTTTTTTGGTCCAGTTTTATACAGGTTGAAAGAAACCAGGGCACCATCATAGGGAAATTTTTCTGTAATGCAGCAGCCACTAATTTTTAAGGTTGGGACAATTTCCTGCATAACATGGAGCACAGACCCTCTGACAGGAAATCCTGCAGTGAGAACTGGTTATCCTTGCCCCATTATCTAGGAAAGCAGCTGGCTGATAACACAGGCCACCACAGTGGTACCTCAGCAGTGAGGAGAGGTGCTGACACACTCCTTAAAGCCAGCATGGACCAGCAGCAGTGCCTTGTCAGCAGCACATTGAGCTGGGCTGTGCTGGGCTGACAGCTGAGCTGGGCTCTCCAGGACAGCCCTTTCTAAAATGACAATTTAAGGCACAAGGCTGCCCCTCTTTAGTAAACTGAGGGGGTCAGAAATGGAGCCTGTAGTGTGCTGAGCTGCTTCAGCCCACAGCAGGAGCAGTTGTGCCTACACACCTGCCCCAAGTCCTACAGGGAGCTACACCTGCCATCACCTCCTGGAGCAGACAGGGCCTGGATCACAGTGCTTTTGTTTCCATCCCAAATGGCTTCAGCACATCCCCAAGTGCTGCCTCCACCATGGGCAGGCTTTGCCCAGGGAGCACCATCACCAATCCATACCTGGAACCTCCCCAGTAACTGCCTTCTCTTCCCTGTTTGCAGCTGCCAGTGAAGGTGAGGACGCTCCTGCTCCCACCGTGCCAATCTCAGTCTCGAAGCCCTTCTGGACTGGGTATCAGTGGATCCTTCAGCTCCACATTCCAGAGGGGTTCTCCAGCACCACATCCATCCCACGGCTCCAGCCTGCGGGGTCAGGCACCCGGAGATGAGCAGGGCAGCCAGGAACAGGCAACTTCTGGAACGTGAGGACACTCCCAGGGTCCCCTGAGCCTGGAAACCAACTGTCCACTGGACCCAGAAAATGCTGCCCAAGTGAGCAACTGTAGATTGTGTACATGGTTTTAGTTGTAGCCAATGAAGTCCACATTGTTTTTAGGGCAGCTGGTGTCCTATGGAATGCTGCTGCTCTGCCAGCACTCCCACTCCCACAGACTGCACTAGTTGAGGACCTGTTCTGTACATCACCTTTTCTTTGACACTGAAGGCTTGATTCAGATTATTATTTTTTATTTAAATATGTTATAAGATGTTTTATCTCTGCTGAAGACATTAGATGAGATATATATATATATATATACACTTAGATGAACAGTTTTTATTTAAACATTTGAAATCTGGAGCTGCCTGTGCAACCATAGCAGACAGTAACGTCCACAGCTCTCCTCCTCTCAGTGCCCTAGTGCCAGGGCCTGCAGGGGCACCACAGGAAAACTTCCAGTGGGTGACTTGTCACTGAGACTGAGCAATGGGACAGAGGAGAGAGTTTCACTGCACTGGGTGTGCTGCTGGTTGCCACAGAAATGCCCAGAAGAGTGTTGGACAGAAATCCCTACGGGCTCTAGAGTTTTCCATATGCTAAATTCAACCTTCCTAGGAGGTTCACAGGCTTTTAAAATACCAAAATCCACCTGGCTGGATGGCTGTACCTTGGGCCTGGGAGTGCAATACTGCTGTGCCAGTGACCTCGTGCTTTGTTTACATGATACCATATCACTGGGATGTCAATGCTAATTCTCCCTGTCAGTGTTCCAAAGCAGGTGGCTGAAACTGCTTGGGCTCCTGCACAGCTGAGCCTGGGCTGTCCCACAGCACTGTCACTGGGGTGTCACTTGTACCTTACAAAGGTGCACTTGAGAGCTTTCAGACAAGGCCAGTGCCTCGACTGGGTTGGACTCAAATGCAGAAGCATGTCATGGTGCCATTCCACTGGAGTCTGGTTTCCTGTACTTGGCCTCCACAAGCCAGATTTATGCTGTGTCAGCTGGATGGGGGAGGAAGGGGAGCACAGGGCCCAAGGAGGGCCAGGCTCCCACATGAAGGGTTCACCATTCCCTCTCTTCTGAGCCCTCTCTCACAGTTCAGATCCCCCCTCCAGTTCAGCACAACTCGAGCAGGTGAAAGCACCTCATTCTTGTGCTCATGGCTCCAAGTGACTGCACTTGGGGTCCAGGGAGGGCTAAATCAGCTCAGGAAATGTCAGACCAGGACTAGATGTGAGTTAAGGCTGGAAGCTGCTGTCCTGGTTGTGCCATAAGATTACTCAGGCACAGGAAGGTCCTGTTAGTAAATCTGGGTTCATTTCCCATTCCCTGCCAGGATGTGTTGGGACTTACAGCACAGCATTGCAGCAGAGATGGTTCAAATTCCAAGTGCTCACCCCATAGCCAGGCTGGGGTTCCTCTAATCCTTTGAGCTTTTCCTCCTTCAGACCTCACAGGACTCCTCTGCAAGGGTTCTGTCACCTGAAATTCCTTAACAATAGCTCTAAGACTTGGCTAAAGACCCAGAGCCAGAAGTGTTCCTCTAGTGCCTGAGCAAGCAGGTGCTAGAAATAACAAAGCAAAGCAAATCCCAACAATGCTTCACTTCCTACCTCGTGCCACTATTTACACTTGGAGGGGAAACACAGCCACTGTAGTCTGGGAGCCAAACACTTGGCTTTAAAGGCACATGAATTTCTGATTCCCATTAAGAAATTCCTTTTTAAGCTGTTTAAAAAGAAACAAAAAGCAACCCAACAATCAGTCATTTCATCTCAGAGACCAAAGAAGATTAACCACATTTCCCAAATTGCTTTTCTGATAGGCTCTCTGTTGTAGCATTTGCTGTCAACAAAATGGAACATTTCTGCAAGGTTCAGAGATTAGGAATTCTCCTTAAACTTAATTCTCAGGAGTCAACAATGAAAAGGGAACTGTTCTGTAATGTCACTGGCAGTCCTTGTTTGTGACAGGCTCCAGTTCCTGTCAGAGCTCAGTGCTGGTTTTATCCTTTGTGCACATGAAGGAAATGCTGTGGATTCTGTTCAGACAAGGGCAGAGGGAAGGGAGCAAACCAGGGAGTAAGAAATGAGTCCTGCCTTCACCAAGGGGTCCCTGAATCTCTGCTCCCACATGTTCCAGGCCGAGGGAGACAGGCTCAGGCTTCTTCCAGATCCTTGCTGCATTCACCACGGTCTGTGCAAGTGTCCAGAGGCACCAGGGAGGCTCCAGCTGCCCCTCAGTTAATTACCAGGGTTTTCTTCCACTCCACTCCATAAAGGGGATTTGTTAAAGCATTAACTCCCCCCAGCTGACCCTGCACTGGCAGTGAGGTGGTTTGTACAGTGTGGGAAACTGAGGCAATGGGACCTGCCCCAAGAGGCAAGAGAATGACCCCAAAGGCATCAAGCTGCCAACCCAAGGGGCTCCTGCTGCCACCACTCCTAGAGAGGGTCTGGGTGGCCCCAGGAGCCTCTCCCCCTACAGTCAGGGTGACAAAACCCCATAAATGTCTGGCTGTGCTCTGGGAAGCAGAGTTCTTCCAAGCTCCACCCCAAATGCTTCTTTTCTTGTCCATTTGCTTTATTGTCTGGTAAACCAGCACTTACAATCACTTTTACCACGTGATGTACGGGAGTATTAGTGTATTTTCTTGTTATACAAGGGAGGAGTATAAAATAGTTTTCTGATTTCTTTCAGAAGCAAATGACTATTTTATTTTTTAAGAGCAATTGATTGTGAATCTCAGAGTATAAAAAAAAAAGATAAGCCAAATATATACCTTTATGTAAATTAAGAAATAAAAGTATTTAAAAGGTTCCCCCTGGCTCCTTTTCTTGTGTCACCTCCTGGCTGTGCACTCCTGGTCCCTGGGATAAGGATGCTCCAAGCTCCAGCAGCCAAGAACTTACCTGGACATCAGCCTGCCTGGAGTTTATTGAGAAGTAACACCAGGAGCAGGGAAGGTGGTGGATTACAGCCTCCTTTTCCCTCTGAGCTGGATCCAGCCAGGATCAGAGCTGAGGGAAAGGAGTCAGTCTGGGCTCCAGCCCCATTCAGGCCCCTCAGCACAACTAAAGGACCTGGCTGATGGACTGATGAAAATGGGTGGTGTGGGAGTCACGGGTCAGGTGCTCAGGAAGATGGACAGGAAGCCAAGAAATTAATTCCCAAGTGGTCCCACAGTGGGGATCAAGGCTCTTGTCAGAAACAGCAGCTGGTAAAGCTTTGGCCTTGTGCTTTGCCCTTCCCAAAAGGAGTGACAAGCTGATCCACACGAAGCCTTCACTGCAGTGACCCTGGCAGGTATCCCAGAGCAGCTCAGCCGGGCTCTGGGTGCCACAGCTGCTCTCTGCAGGCGGGTGAAGATTCCCTCCCCAAACTGCCTGGAGAGATCCCTCATGCAGCTCACTCTTGCCCCCCACCCACCACACCTGCCTGCTATGTTCCAACAGCAGAGGCACAACACCCCAGGATGTCCTACTTACAGGCCCAGAAAGGAAGAAATCATTACTGAGCCACTTCAGATCTGCAGTCCCTCGTCCCCTTCAGAGTCCCTCCGGATCATTAAACCAGGACAGCCGTGACCTGCTGGCCTCTGTGTGCTGCATTTGCATAATACATGAAAAGTCACCACTCGGGACAGCTGGAGGGGCTTAGCTGGGATTGAGGTTTAACGAGGCAATGAAGCAGCTTTCAGCAGTAAATGGCAGAGGCAGGGCAGCATCCCCAGTGGCAACGGGCCCATTTGGAGCAGAGGTGCCTTTTTTCCCTGGAGACAGGATTGGCAATAATTGCCAACACCTTCTGCCTGGGAATAGAGATTTGCAGATCTTCTTCAGGCTGCAACAGCAGCTATTCCAGTCAGCAGCCTACAGCCAGCTCCAGATGGGTAAGTGCTTCGGGAGAAAAGGTCCAGCAGGGTGAATTGCTCATGGAGCACCACACAGAGCAGGAACCAACCACCTCCTGAAGGTCTGATCTGCAATCCTGTCCAGGTACCTCTGCAAACCCTTCCGGGGTTGGAATCCAACAGTCATCAAGGGTGGGCACAAGGAGAGCTGCCCTTCACCTCCTGCCAAGTCTGTGCCAGTGACTTGGAGAGTCCTGAGTCTGCCAGCTCCTCATCTGGGATGCACGAGGGCATCATCTTCTCCAGGGCAACGCCACAGTGCCCCTCAGCCCTGACCCCCAGGGTGCCCGAGGGAGCCAGCAAGTGAATGCAGGCACAGGAAGGATTCTCTGCTGAACTGTGGCCACAGGAACTCTGGCCATCACCTGCTGTTCTCAGCAGCCAGCACACACCTTGGACATGCAGCTCAGCCTGTGGGATCAGTGCTGGGACAGGGAAAGTGGAAGCTGTGGGTCTGCAGTGGGATGTGTCTGTGCTGCTCACAGCTGCTGTCTCCCAGGAGTTCTGTGCCATTTGAGCAGAGAATCATTGCAGAGGCAGATAAAATAGCCAAGGGCAAACACAGCCCTTTGCAGCTCTTCTCTCACCCCCTTCAAAAGCAATATGGCATTTCCAATGCCCTTAGCTCTGGCTGGTGGTACAGACCCACCTGCAGGATGAGAGCTGAAGTCACAACAGGCACAGCCCTGCTCCCAGCCCTTCCCTCTGCCAGGAGCCAGCACCAAACTCCTGCAGCAGGGAGGAGAGCAATGAAGCCTTCAGAGAATCACAAAGGTTGGAAAAGACCTTCAAGATCATCAGGTGGAAGCATTAATCCAGCACTGCTCCCTCGGATGTTGGAGGAGTCAGGGCCAGGCACCAAGACCTGGCATCCAGGAGAGGGGTGCCCTGCAGGTGAGGAGGAGTAGGGGAGGTTTTAGTAGCAACTACAGCATGAGGAGCATTTTAAACACTTGGAGCCTCAGCTCTCAACAAGAACCAGGTACTCAGTGCATGGGAGAACTTGATCCTGGCACTCTCCAAAGGGATGATGGCATTCCAGCATTGAGGAGCCTGAGGATAAATAAGCAGATGCAATTCCAGGCAGTCACCTTCCCAGTTTGCTGCAGGCCTGCTGTTCCAGGTGCCTTGCATGGCTGCACACAGGCTGCTGGCCTGGCAGAGTGGCCAATCAATCAACCATTTCAATTGTTTCACTGATTTATTGATGTCCCTGCACTACCACAGGGGCCGTGACCCCTCCTGCAGCAAGAAGAACCAGATCATGGTAGTTACAGACAATACCAGAGTGGTCAAACTGGAAATAGCTGAGCCCAGGGTTTTCCTGTGCAAACCCATTTAACCCCAGGCATTTTGGAGGCTGCATCTCCCACACTGGAAAAGCTGAGCACTGGTGGGCCTGGGCAGGACAGGGATGAGCCTTTAGGAGTCACTTCTGAATCTCCCACACAGGCTTGACCACTAACTCAGCAGTGCCAGCACAGCCACCCCAACTACCCAAGGAATCCAAACCAGATTCTTCCTTCTGCCTTGGAAAATCAGAGACAGGATTCTCTGGCACTGCCAGAGAAGAGAGAGTGGGCATCTCCCAGAGCCTGGAGGGTTTGTCACCTGCTGAAGCTCTCTGTGCTCTAGGCTAGGCCCTCCACACAGGCCAGACCCAGAGCTTTAGAGCTCAGCATGATGGAATTTATTAAAAAGTCATGGAGAGCATAAAAACTATAGATACTAAAAATATTTCAACAGTCTCCTGAGCCATGCAAGCCATGCCAGACCTGGCTGAGTCCATGGAGTTTAATCCTGCAGCACTGGAGCTTGTTTCTCTTTTCGTTTCTTCTTGCCTTTGTCTCGCTTCTGCTGGGTCTCCTGGACAACATTCCCCTTGGTCTTCTTTGCAGCTGGAACCTGCTCAGCCTCATTGTCTGCAGCACCTTTTCTTTTTCTGTTTTTCCTCTTCCTTTTCTTCTTCTTCTTGTCAGCCACAGCATCTCCTTCATCAGCAGTGGGGAGGTCTCCACTGCCTGCCTTTGCCACTCCGTTCTCCCTGCCCACCCTGTTTGGATGCTTTTTGCTGCCACCAGGCATGAGGCCTTTCCTGTGCTTGGGGGTTTCTGTTCCCAGGGGCTGCTCCTCTGGGGCTGCTGGTTCTCCATCTTCCCCTGCTGCCACCCCGTTCTCCTGGATGCCTTTCTTGCGATTCTTGCGTTTCTTGGTCTCTGGCAGGAAACCTTTTTTCTTCCGCTTCAGCAGCTCTGCTCCCTGTGTGGGCTTACTGGCTGTCTTCTCTTTCTTGGGCTTCCTGCAGGGAGAATGCCAAAAATCAAGAGCAACTTAATTTACAGCCAGGGAACAGTGTGATCCAAGTGACAGGCAGTCCACGAACAGGCAGAAGCACCAGAAAGATGCAGGAAGCACAGGATGAGGATGAGTGCTGTGAGGATGAGTCTTACCCCATGGAGCTGGGATAATGCCTGCCTGTGGCCCTGGCTTTCTTGGTTTTCTGACAACAAATGATGAGGCATCAGACATGGCAGTCATGTGTTACAGCCCTTTCCCATCAAGGACAAATCCCAAGATGTAAGCACACAGAACAATGAGACCAGAATTATTCCAAAGCATTAATGAGTGTCTCAACCCCACCAACCAAGGAGCTGCATTAAACTCCACCCTGAATTTGCCTTGACTTCCTTTCCCTTCCCACCTCCCCACACCACTGCACACCAGCAGGACAGGCAGGCCCCCAGACAAGGCACAGTGCCAGGCACACGTACGTGTAATTCAGCCAGCGCATGACGTTCCAGTAGAGAGAGTCGAGCCGTGGTGAATTCCCAATGTCTTCCAGCTGGTTCAGAGTGAGCAGCACTTTCTCCACCTCTGTCAGCTTCACATTCAGCTTCTGCAAGAGGCAAGTAGAGGCAATCTGCAGAGTGAACTCAGGAGGGGCACTCACAGCAGCAGGGCACAGGCCATTCTTAGGGGAGGCAGGAATTACCAAGTGAAGCCCCAGAACAAAGCTTTACTTCTGCTCTTAAAGCTATTAAGTCTGGTTTTGGGAATCATGATTTCTGGAGTTCAGTGGAAAGAGCAATCACCTGGGGTAAAACCCACCCTCACTGTACCCCAGGTTGTATTTCTGCTGTTAAGAAAGCAGATGCCACAAGCGTTTGCTGAACACCGCACAGATTCTCCTCTGGAGATCAGCTCATAAAGACTATGGATCACTCCTTCACACAGGAAGGCTCTTCTGCCCTCAGATCCACCCAGGCATTCCTTCTAGAGGTACTTTTGGTAGGAAATGAGGTGGAATGTAGCAGTCACATGGCAAAATCCAAGTGTGACATTTCAAAGATACTCAGAAAACAGCCATTTGTCACACACTGGAGCAACACTCACCTGCCCTGTCACAGTTTTAAGGAGAAAGTTCAACAGCTCCAAGCTCTTGGCAACTTTATCTTTCTCAGCCTTCATGATGGGTTTTCCAAGTGTCTTCAAACACTGCAAATTAAATTAGAAGATTGAGAAGAAAGACACATTAGACAGGGAAACAAATCACACTTCACAGGAGAAAGCAGAAAACAAGTAATGAATGGCAGGATTCACTGGTCAGCAAAGTAATTCTGGAACACAACCCCCACCAAACTCTGGAGAAGCTCAGGAAAAGACTTGGTTAAAGCTTCTGATACCCAGTTTTATTAAGAAACAACTGGACAAAGTAAGAGCAAGCAGTATTACAGAAGCACAACCTTGCTGCTGTCCATAGTTTCTAAGCTAAAGCACAACTGGAGATGCTTTGCTGGAGAAAAAGAGGTACAATAATCCCTGTGCCCACCCTGGAAAGACCAAGAAGCTGCCAGACAACAGACACACCTGATGGACCACAGCTACTCAGCTTCAGGAGCTGGGATTTACACATAAAGCATTACTGCAAAAATCCATTAAGACTTATGCCCAGGAAATCCCAGGTGCCAGCCTATTCAGGGCTTGTCAAGCTTAAGTTCACTGAAGTAACTGAGGGAAAAATCTCCCCTGTGTTCTCTCTGTGTGCTGCAGGGTTTCTGAGACACTGAAAGGTCTGGCTTAGAGGAAAATCACACCACAGATAGGTCAAATAAAAGCCAGTTATTTACAAAAAGGGCAGAAAATAGCAATGAAAAGGCAGCTGGATCAAAGAGCAGCCCAGTGGCTCAGGGGCACTGATCCTCTGCCTGCAGCTGGTCCTTCAGCCCTGCTTAGGGATGAGGTCTTTCCTCCCAGCTCTGTATGGACACACCTCAGCAAACCCCACACAGACCACAATAATATGAAATAGGATTTGCAGGGACAATTGTGCTGTGGACAGTGGCATGTCCCATCTAATCCTGTTCCTCTAGAGAAGGCTGCACTTGTGGCCAGGCCCTCCTTTCCTTGAGAAGGACATTCCAACACAGCCAGGGGGCAAAGCCCACCCCATTCTCAGCATCCTCAGATCCTCAGGCTGCGAAGTCCCTGCCCCAAACGTGTACCCAGCAGTGGAATGTCACTGTCCTCTCACAGATCCTGAATTCCAATCAGACTGGAAACAATTTAAGGACTCAGCTAACAACTCTCCATCTACATCAGCATAAAGCTGCCAAATAAAATAAAAAAACTTTGGAGACACTGAGAGACGTAAGAAATCTATTCCTCAAAGCAAATTCTTTAAGTAATGCCACTCACAACAGAAAAATAGTGATGCCCAGCAAGAATGTAGGGAACACTTTCAGCATAAAAAGTGGGGAGACAAGAGAACATGTCTGCAAAAACAGCAGCCTTCAAGTAGAATTATTCACTGTCTGTACAGGCTCCACACTCTGGGAGTATCTTTTTTTAAATAATAAAGATACAGTTATTTCCTGTTGAGGATGGTCCACTCAAGCCCTGTATTAGAAAGCCATTCTGCTGGCTGGAATTCAAGCTGCAACTTCATCTGGCTATCAATAACTTGCTAATTACTCTCTCCTGATATAGACAGATGCACTGCAACTCTGTATTCCAGAGCTGTCATTAACTCCAAGGTCACACAATTCCACAGCTCTGAAGTCTCCCAGGTAAAAAGAGACAAATACAGGGGGTGTGATTGGAGAAAAAAATAAATCTTCACATGTAGGATATAACACCCCATGGCTCAGGCACATTCAGTTTAGGCTTACCACTAATACTAAAATAATAATAAACAAAAAAGGATGATTTACATAAACATTTTCTTTGTAATTTGAAGAACAAAATATTACCAGGCTAACAGTCCTCCCTGTGGTTAAATCACCTTTCAGAGAGACTATTAGGTTGAGATCCTTATTTTGCTAAGCTGTGCACAAGTTCACAGTATGAAAAAATCAGCATGGACTGTCAGCTCCTTGGGACAAGAAGAATCAGGACAGTGCTGTGAGATGGAGCCAAAGTCAAGTCAACTGTCATTTCATCTTTTCAATATACAAACACTTTAGAATTAAAAAGGTGTTAAAAATAAATTGCATTTTCTCTTCACTGTACATGAATGATGTAGACAACTGCATTTATAAATCCTGCTGGTTTGGCTCTGCCTGTTTTTGCTGCCCTGGTGCTTTGAAGGGTTCGAAATAAATCCTACTGAAGTCAACAGAAAAGTCCTGTAGCTCTGAAACAACACCTGAGGGGCTGATTTTCAGCAGTACACAAGTTTTCAGGTGCTGGGGAAACTGGGACGTGCATCTAGTGGGGGGTACCCAACCAAATCCATGCAAACCTGTGGGAAGAGTGGCTGGCCCAGCTGGAGATGGAAAACATCACTGCTCTAAGTGACTAAACATCTATATTAAAAGCAGTGCTTTGCATTAATCTGGAAACAGAACCACACTTCCACCAGTATAAATAGCCAGAAGCAAACTGGTACAATTTAGATGCTCTGCAAACAAAGAGCTCCCTACTGAAATGGATCAATTTAAAACAGCTCTCAAAAGACCAGGAGGGAACAAGGAGGGTGAGAAAGCCAAAGAAGCAGCAGGTAATTCATTCCTACAGACTTGTAGAGTTTTCTCTAGCCCAGAAGCAGAAGGATTGGCTTCAAGAAAGCTGGTTCAGATAAAGTTTTACTGTTTCTCCACATAAGCCTCTTCCCTTCTGCTACAAAGGGTGTAAAACAAATCTGCTACTAAAGCACAAAACCACCACCACCATCTCTGAATGTGGTAGGTTGAGACAGTCAAGCCTCCCTAAAGACTTGAGCCCAATTCCTGCTCAGCCTAGATTCACTTATTTGATCTCCCCACTCAGAGCACTTCCCATCAGCATTCCATCAGATGGTCTCTCTGATGAGGCACTGCTTCATTCTCCTCCCAACAGCAAGGATGGAGCATTTGTTTCCACGGGATTTGTGTTATTTGTGTTAGCATGAGACACCAACACAAACATGCTCACTCTGGTTATGTAAAAGAAGCTGACTTTGGGCTGGGACTGCTGGCAAGCCTGAGGAAATGGCTCCCAGGGAATGAAATCCAAAGCCTCTTCAATGGTCCAAAAGTCAAAAGCAGCTTTCCCAAAGATTTATATAACTTAATCTCAAGTAATTATAAAACTTCCTGCACACAGGGTACCAATCACTGTCTGCATGCTGTGTTCTGCTCCCTCACTCAGGTCCCCGAGAGGAAATCAGCTCTGCCACCCCAACTGCAGAGGTTAATCATTTTACAGGCCCACCCTGATTTTATTTGGGGAATGTACAGAATCAAATCATAAAATCAAAGCAAAAGCTATTATGTAACAGATGGCAAACTGTAACACATGGCAAACATGCCTTAAAAAGAGAAGTAGTATTTCGGTCCTCTGCAGCACCCTTGGGAGAGCCTTGAACACTGATCAGATCACAAACACTTGCACAAGGCTGGTAAAGATGTGTTTTACATAGCAAGACTGAAGCACAGAGCAAGGATTTGCTTCCAGCTATGCTACAGGTCAGTGGTGGAGAGTGAAAGGAAAACCCAGAAGAACTTGTCTAACCACCTGTTCTGTGATTCTCTGCCATGTGCTGTTCCAGGGGTATCCAACTCCCTCTCTCCCTGGCCTCTGAAAACATTACCAGCCCAAGGGTCACACAACTCAATTACACAATACTAAAAGCAGAGACCACATGATTTATAACCAACAGCTACACTGGCATCATTTGCTGATTTATGTTGCTTTTCTCCCATTTTCTGCTTTTCTTACTCTTCTGCTTCAGGAACAGCCCATCCCATTTCACAGGACATCTCAGTTACAGCTCCAGCTCAGCAATACCTGTGATGGTTAAATCATGTCTGTACATCTGAGCTGTCAGCAAATCTGGGCAGGTCATTTTCCAAAAGGAAAAACTATGGAGGCAATTTTCACAGCTGGAACTCCCATCTCACCTCAAGCCAACACAGCTCCTGCCTCACCCTACGTGGATTCAGCTGGCAGAGATGGTTTTGTCTTATGTCAGACATGCTGCTTCCAAAAGCCTCTGGCTGTTTCTGGAGGAGGGCATTCCTGGATCCAAGGTTCTCTGCTTCTCAGATTTCTTTAAGAACTGCACACTGCCAGCATCTTAACAATCAGTGGGTTTTTATTATAATGCTGTACAACAATGGTCTTCAGGTAACTTCCACATAATATGGAAAAGCAAAGGGAAAATCAATAATAAAGTTTGTCTCTTCTTATGATGTACTTATTGCAGAAGAAAAGTAAAGGAAACGCTAAGGAAACCACTGTGTTCAAGCCAGAGGAAGCAGTTTTAACAAGTTTTCTGAGGGCTGTTTTGAAGTTCACAGCCATCAAAACATGTATTTTCTGGACTATTCCCATTTCCTTGGACTTTCACATCATAACTGGGAGTTTCAGCATAAGCTGGGAGTTACACAGAACACCTCAGTTCAGGAGGGCAAGCTGGTCCCTAGGAAATGCACGACAAAAAATGGTAATAAAATTATGTATTCAGAACCTGGAACTTCCTGCCCTGAATCTGTCAGTGAGTTACTACTGAAAAATTGGTACAGGTTCAAGATCTCTCCAAAGCCAAGACAGCAATTTTGTAACATATAAAAAGAAAACATAAATATATCTAGCAAGGGAAGCAAACACCAAAACGTGCCTACAGTGACAACCAGGAGAGCTGAAAGATCAAATTGAGAGATGCTGGATAGAGTAAAAAGAGTGTGTGGGCTGTAGTAGCAGAGATCCCTCACCAAAACTGAGTGAGAGGTTCCTGTATGGAATGGGGAACTGGATCTCTCGGGCTCTGCAAGTTCTTCACTGTGTTATTTGGGGCAGGCTCACAAGAGTCAGCACAGATGACCACGGGACAGAGATGTGTCCAACACACAGGGCTGTTCTGAAGCCAAGTTAAAAGACAGATTGTCAGAGGTCAGATTGTCCATGCACAAAAAGGGTCTCTGAGATGTCTCAGGAGACCCAAGTTTGATTCTTGGCTCAGCTCCCAGCCCAGGAGTGTCACCTGTAAAACAGGATGAACGGCTTCAGCAAACCAAATCCATTATGTCTTGGGTCTCTGCAAAATACCTTCTCCATTACATCAACAACTCACTGCTTTGAACTTCCTTTGTAAAGCACTTTGAGACCAACTGATAAAGAACAAAGCTCTCCAGGAGGAAGATGTTTCTGTCAATGTTACAGCACAATAGGTGAGCTCTGTCACTTACAACATGAAGCAGCTCTCTTTCTTTATACCATGAACACAACTGAGCCATCCAGACCCCCAGTTAGAACAGACTCCAACAACTGTAGCAAGATTCTGCTTTGTGTGAAGTAACTATATAGGACTTGGGAGGTGAAAAGTGTGCCAGAGCTGTTTTTCTGCTTCCTCAGCTTTGCAGTGCAGGGCTGTGGATGGCACTTTCTGCCCAAATGACCCAGCAGCACAAGGCAAGAGCACCAACAGCGAGCAGGGCTCTCACACCAAGTCAGCTCCAAAGTACCTGATGGGACATGGAGACCTGCCTCACTGACAGTAAGGAGAGGGCAAACATGGATCCCCCACAGCCACGTTTGTTTTATAAGCATGCTTAAACAATTTGGGAACAAATAAGGTCAAGTTAGCTTATGTAAGCACAAGAGCCATTGCCTTGCAGCAGCCAGAGCTGCTATTTCAGGAATCTGTCTCTTCACTTAATGTTCCTGGCCGTTGATTCTCCCTCATCTGCCTCTTAGCTTTGCCTGCATAATTCAGCGATATCCAAGAATGCACTTGTCTCACATTGCTTCTCCCCCAGTTCCAGCTCATATCACTGCCTAACCCATCCCAGATTTCCCTGGTGAGGATGCTCCTCAGCAAGGGATCTCAGCAGGTCTGCAGTGCAATCCCTGAGGCAAGGCAGGATAAGCAGGCAGACACCAGGAGATAATATCTTGTCTTCTCTGACAGCCTTAAGCCTGCCAGGGCAATCCTGCACCTGGGGAGCTACAGCCTCCTAGCTGCAAATGTGACCCAGGACACAGAGTGTGGCAGAGCCTTCAGGTGACAATCTCCTTGTGAGCAACAGCACCGCTGGAATTACAACAGCACATCAGTTAAAGAGTTGCAAACCTCTCCCTGGGTCAAAGAAAGGCACAAAATTCTCAATTATCATTTTTTCCTCTTAAAACAGCTATTTGTGAAGGACAGTGGCAGGAATGGCCAATGGAAAATACAGACATTTCAAGCAAAGGCAGGGCAATAAATATCATTTTCCACAGCATCCCACAGATTTCAGTCCAGGTTCTCATAGGTAAGCACCCACACCTGCCAGCATCTACTCACACACTCACCTCTAAAATCACAGCTGACCTAGAATGGCCCATGGAAACAAGTCTCAGAAGAAAAGGGATGAGACTGAGCTGCAGGAGAAACTCAGAGTTCTGCAAACATCCTCCCAGTCCTCCAGCTAAGCAGGAGCATGTGAGGACAGCAGTGGCAGGAAGGGCTGTTGTTTAGTCCAAGCTCTTCCCAAACAAACTTATCCCATAACTTGAACATCAGACCTGGAACTTCTACCCAACCTGCAGCTTCTCCATCAGCCAAGCACACAACTTCCACCTGGAGATTCAGGTGAGTAAACTTTCAGCCAGTTATTTTAGTGGTGGAATAGTCCCTTTGACAAATACATACTTTCTACAGGTTCTAAATTTGCTCAGTTCCCAAGCTCTGACTTCTACTACAAGAGATTTTTTTACCATTCTTAAAAGGGATCAGTGACACTGTGAATATTGTTTTACTGCACCATAGAGCCACTACACATTTTTACACCTCTTACTCAGAGAAGTGAGCATTTCTACACCACCAGAAAGACACAGAATTCCTTCTGCAGCTTTAGAAAGTCTTTCAGCACAAGTGCCAGCCTTTGGCTATGAAGCAAAACCATTATGTGGAATATCAAGTCCTTGACCCCTTTCTAACCACAGCAATATTTAATGTGCAGCTGCCCCAGCCCCACCAGCTGGGTTAAGTGCATGAGGGAAGCAGGAGGAATGGAGACAAAACCCCCACATGTATGAACACCAACAGCAGTTTGTAAAAAAGTTATCTCAGGACTTTTTCAGGCCAAAAAGAGAACCAGCAGCTATATGCTACTGCCACTTAACAGTATGGGAAGCATCCTGCCCACAGGGTAAACCTTGAAAAACCCAAACAAACTGACAGAATTTCTCAGGAATTTTTCTTTAAACACACATGGCCACAGAAGTGAGAGGCACTGAGGAAACTTTAATAGCAAAGCTCATTATAATCTTGGATGGTTTGCAAGTTACTAAACTCTCCCTGACAAGAACAACATAAAGGCACTGTAAATGTTTGTGGTTTCCCAGTGAATCACTGCGTTCTGCATGCATTCAGCTGCTAGAGAGAAACATGGAAATGACCAGGTTGGGAGGAGTGGCAGGTTTTATGTAGCTGAGAACCAAAATCATACCTAACTCCACCCATTGGATTCCTGATGTAATCTTTAAATAAAAAGTATTTAATTAAACTGAGGATCCAGAATTGTAAGCAACATCTTTAAATTCCATGTTTTAAACCTGCTTATATTTTGTCCCTCCTCGACAGAAAGAAACAGATCTAGTTGCTCTGTTTCAATACAGAAAATTATAGAATAGCCTAAATTACCATATAGCCAGCATCTGAGTAAATAAGTAATGAAAGCTACCCTTAGAAAGAGGTCATTATTACAGTTCCATAGAAACTCCAAGACTGGAATCTCCCATGTCATCAAATTTTAGTCACCACATCACAACATTAATTTGGCTGCTTGGCTCCCCCCACATCAATCCACAAAAATAAAAGTGAATGGCATTTCCTTCTTCAACCTCCTGTCCCACTGCTCATCTCCCACGTAACAGCTGCACCCAAACATTGTCCTCAGGTACAATTTGCCACTGACTCAGGAGCCCTGCAATCTCTGTCACTGTTTCTTATGCAAAAAATATTTTCCAATGTATTTTAAGGTTTCCCTGATGAACAATATTAGCAAGGGAGTCTGGTCCAGAAGGCCTGCAATGCACCAGGGACTGAAAGTCCAGTGCATCTCAGCTCTACTTTTGTGGCCCTGAAGTTCATTCCAATACAGAGCTTGCATTATATATCCTGAAATTAATGTTCACAATACTGTTCTATTCTTTTTTGATCTGTATGAGTGTATTCCCAAAAATTCAAGTCTCCCTTTTGGTGTCATCTGTAGTTCAAACATGTTGGAGTTTGTTACCTCTGTCACTTGGCTGATGCTTCTGCTGATCAAGTCCTCCCACTCCTCCTCTGTAACAAAGAGCTTCAGTTCATGAAGTAGCAGAACTCTGTGGAGAAGCAAACAGGCCATGGCCTGAAAGAGAAAGGGGAGAGAAGAACATGAAATTCCAGGGAAGGTGTTAGCCATGTAAATTCCCTGCTAAAGTAAACAGCTACACACCATCCAGGGGAGGTCAGCTTACAGAGGCTGCATATCCTTACCAAACAAGTCTGTCACAAACTGATTTGGATTGGAAGGAACCCTAAAGATCATTTCATTCCAAGCCCCTGCCAAGGACCAGAACAGGAGCAGGGACACCTTCCACTGTCCCAGGTTGCTCCAAGCCCCATCCAACCTGGCCTGGGACACTGCCAGGGATGGGGCAGCCACAGCTGCTCTGGGCACCCTGTGCCAGGGCCTCACCACCCTCACAGGGAAGAATTTCTTCCTAAAATCCAACCTAAACTTGCCCTCCTTCAGCAAAAGGCTCTGTTTGAAAACATTCTCTAGGTTGTTACAGAGTCACCCCTCAGGACACAGGGTGATGGGTTTTGGTTGAATGCACATGAATAAAAGGTCAAAGGGGAGTGGAGGGATCATAACAGTTCTAGATTTAGGCATGAATATCCAACACATGCTTTAGCAGCTGCTCCAAGGGCACCACTGTCAGTCTCCTCAAGTTCTCAGGCAGCACCTTTGAGTGACTGCACCCTTTACTGTGCCCTGTCCAGTGCACTAGGCACAAATAATAAAAAATAAAAGCTGTCAGGATAGCAAATGCTTCATTTCAAAAGCATACTAGATGGGAACTGCTGTTCAGAGCAGCACTCAGCCTTGCCCTGGAGTCAAACTTGCTCATTAAGCCTCTACATTAACACAGCAATGAAAGGAATGGCCACTAGAAAACCAACAGTAATCTGAAATCTTCTTACATATCCTTTTCTATTCCAGAATTCCTATTTTAAAGCTTTCTTAGGTACAAAAGAAAAATGCAGCATTAGTCAAAGGCAAAATAGAGAAATGCATAAAATACAGTAATGAGGATTAGTACAAATAGCTTAGAGGACTTACGGGGGAATTTTTTGTAGCAGCATGGAGTTAGTGAGCAAATTCTACTCATATAAAGAAAAAAATGTTGCCTCTAGCTGCCATCACACAGACCAAAATTGAATGCAGTTACAAATATCAAAAATCAGAAGGATTTACAAGAGCTAATCTCATCCAAAGAAAGCAATGGCTGCTGTTCTTTAACCACATACCACAGAAAACAAATGAGCAAAGTTTGTAAAGCTCCTTATGAAAGACATCACTGAGATTAAAAAAGTCTGAGACCTCACACATAAAAGCAACCTGGTGATACCCAACCTGGCCTCCAGGAACCCCTTGGGTCAAACAGAAGTGACCTGAAAAACATGGAGCAGTAGGCTAAAAACTATTGGGTCATTTCTGGGGAGCTATTTACTGAATAATTCAAAGTGAGCAAAGAGAAGAAATCCCTGGAAGTCCTGAGCCAGAGTTGAAGGCAGTCAAACAGAACACATCACAGGTTCAAGCAGGTCTGTGTTTCCACACAACACATTCCAGGCTTCTGGGACAGACAGGATACTGGAACACAGCTTCCCCCCTGTGTCAATATATGATTACCCTAAACTCTTGGAAAATGAAAAGAAGACATAATTAAGTGAGCCATAAGGACACAAGATAAATCAGCAGCAGAACACAGATTAGCATCCATGAGCTCTGATGGTTTTTTGTTCTTCCTGTAATGTTCAGCTACAGGAGTGAAATGCTGGTGGGGAATACTGGAACTACTGAGACCAGAGAAAAGAACAGGAATGGACTCTGTGCAATGCAACCAAGCCTCCTTCTCCCACACTGAAAATAATAATCAGAAAATATGCCCATTTTCCTTCTTCTCTCCACAGTTAAGGATACAGTCACAATTGTAAAAAATAATCTTAAACATGACCAAGAAATCTCTCAGGAAATCATCTGTGACTCTCCTTTCTCCCAGCCCTGGCCTTCCTCTTGAAAAAACCCCAACAACCCATCCCCAAAGCTTTAATTTTATCAATTTCTATTTAACTTTATTTATTATTTATATATTGTAGTATTGAACACCCCTCTGACACTTCAAGGTACTCACACACTTTGGTAAGACCAAGACCAAAACTAAAATTGTCCCCCCAGTTGCCTCACCCTCACTGCTCCTCCCAATATTTTCCAAGCCAGTTGTCTCCTCTGCATAACAAATCCTCAATTCAGAAGAGACTTGCAATAGGATTTTCTTGAGGCAATTCAGAAGGCAGCTACAGCATAATGCAGCCTATTTAAGGAGACTTTGCTGAAGTCTAATTTAATAATTTAGGAGATTTAAGAGCAGCACACATTTAAAAAAAGCCCATGTTGCCTAGGCACTGTGTGCTTTTAGCTGCTGCCCCTGCTACACTAGACCAGGCTTGATGTTGCAAGAACAAAGGTTTTCATCTTTTGAGAACATTTATCAGCAGATAAATGAGAAATTGGAATTCCAATTCACTCAAACATCAACCACTTAAGTTGTGTTTTCATGCAGTATAAGAAAAAGGTACTCACACATAAGTAAAATTGTTAGCTTGGAATATTGAAATAAAAAGCATTGTTAAGCAAAAATAAAAATTTTAAAAAAATTTTAAAAATTGGAAATTGTACTGGGTTGAACTTTGAAGATTCATTGTTTTTGGAAGCCCACCAGCAGACCTCTTTTCATTTTGCAGAATCCACTAAGAGAGGCATGATGACAAGAGAGAGGGCACAGTGCCCTTGGGAAGAGGGACAGGGCTGGAAACCCTGTTCTGTGCAGAGGCTGCTGAGAAATCCTGCAGAGCTACCTGAACTCCTTCCCTGTGCTTCAACTTTTGCAGAGTGGCATTTCAACATGTGCCAAGGGAAAGCAGAAAGAGAAGCAGCCAAACCCCACTACTCCCACACCCCCATACTACAGCAAAAATGGACCTGCCACTTAGTACACAAACACTTGGGGACATCCCTGTCAGTGAGCAGAGCCCAGATTGGCATTTCATTTCATGCTGCAGAAGCCCTAATCTTTTTTCATTTGCCAACAAAACACCCTTCCACCACACCTCCTAGTACTCCCACACCAAGATCCCATAACTCACAGTAAACACAACATAAATCATCCCCCAGAACTTCAACAGGATTCTATCCTGATTTTTTTTTATATATTTTGCAATATTAATATATCTTGAGTCCATATGACTGAGAGTCACTAATTTTATCACACCACAGCCACTTCTTCCCCTCCTGTGTTTGTTATGCCATTATTAAATATATGGCAATGACCTTGTCTCCAAGCAAACTTTCCCCATTTGCTCCACACAAACACCTACTCCTCAAACTGTTGGAGGGGCTGTGTTTGGGAGGCTGAGCACAACACATTTGGGTGGTTCAATCTCTTTTTAAAAACTATCAACTCACCTTTTTAAAACTATCAACTCCCCATGTGTCAGATGGCAAGTTTAGTTTAGTAGGCTAGGAAATTACTCAGAGTTGGAAAATCACTGCAATATGGTTTAGATCTAACTCAGCAAGTTCATCCTACACACAGGGCTGGAGCACCTCCTTCCTTGGACAGCTCTCACCAGCTGCTGTGTCTACAGCAAGAATTAAAGTTTATGTGACCTTTTAATTTTCTTATTTCTTCCCAGCAACAGATAAGAATGTTTCCTCCATTATTGAGGATTTGCTACATGATCATCAACACAGTCATCTAAACAGTAGTGAGCAGAATAAATACATACTAGACCTCCAGAATCACAATAAAGAGGCAAACAGAAGCTTTTTCATGTTCTGCTTGTGCTGCACTGAGTATGGTGGAATATAAAGATAACAGGGCAGTGTCTCTGTGCCAGTCAATTAATGCCTGGTATCACTATGGATTTGTTTGTGGGCAATGCAGACAACTGTCTGCTAGACACTTCTGGCAAAAGACAGAGAGGCCATTAGAAGGCACAAAGAAGTACAACAACAACAAAAAAACCTGTGTGAAGGAAAAATAAACAAATAAACAGCTCACAACATGCATGATGCTCCCAAGAGACCTTGCAGGTTCAGTGACAGGGGTCCCACATTCAACTGCACACCCAGTTCTCAATGCAAATACAAGTGAGAACTCATGCCATGGGATTTCAAGCACTCAGCTTTAAATGAAAGCAGGAGGACCTGAAAAATTTAAACAGACCTTTTCAAATTTTCAACCATTTCACAGAAGTAAGAGAGAAACACAGCTTAGAAAGCAGTTCCTCTGGGAGATGTGTTTTGCTGTGGCATCAGACACATTTCCAAAGAACATCAGAGACTATTTACAGATGCTGTCAATGTCCTCCTGCTCACCAAAGGAGAACGTTTTTTCTGTGCAATCCTAGGGCAAGAAACACTCGAAAATGAAAGGTTGGGATGCAATAATGCACAACCATCCTAAAGGTCTGGGAACTAAAAATCTCCACACAAAAATGTAGAGCACTCTGGCTCTGACCCAGCAAAGCATTTAAGCATTCAACTGCTTTCCCTTCAACTTCAGTGGACAGTTTACATGTCTAGAGCTAGTTCATGGCACAGGGTTTTGCTGGCTTGTGATGAAATAGATCAAAAACCCCCAAGAGCCCACCCATAGTTCAGCTTCACCTTGCAAAACACAGACTCTCCTTGACCACCACCTTACACAAAACAAAAACAGGAACAGGACACTGACTGGAGCCAAAGCAAGTCAGTTTGACTGAGATTTTCCAGCTGGAAATGATTTCTTTTTACTGAGGAGAGGGCACATACTGAACCAAGGAAGATGAAAAGGATGGATTGGACAGGCAACAGCTTCTCCAGCACTGCATCCCTTGGATCTCACTGCCTGTGGACAATTCACCTTCTGAAGGTTTGTCCTCCAGTGACACCTCTACAGAGGACACAGACACAGGGTGTCTGACCTGTGCCAAGGGACAGAGGATGCTCTGGAGGAAGGGAGCCTTTCTCTCATGGCCTATTGCCCAGCTGCCTGCCCAGTGCTCATTCCTGATGCAAACAGCTGAACTGGTGCTGGTTCTTATCTGGGGAGGTTTATTTTGCTTCATTTTTAGTAACAGCTTATGCAAAATGTTCCATAAGAAGCTCTTCCTCTATTACCTGCTGGCAGCTATCTGTGAGCACACAGGCAGGGCACGGTGCATTAATGTGGGGATCCATTCCTCTCCCCCAGCATGAAGTGAAATACTCACAAACACTCACACAGAGGGGTGCTGGCTTCTGAGGTTTTGCAGCACTTTTATTGCTCTTGCTGTATTAAAGTTTAATTAATTTTTAACTTAGATATTTACAGAGAACATAAACTGTTCAGAAGGACAACTGTCAACTAGCCAAGACCTCTTTGGCAGGAATTTTGGATTATATTTTTCTTTCTGGTGATGGCAGCTCTGGCACAGACTTGCTTCAGTTCAGTAAAATTATGTCTATGTATGTCTGATCCCTTTGGGGAGACTGCCAAAGTACCAAGATTAATTAGCAACTTACCTAAAATACACTCTGTTAGATAGATCTTAAAGGGTTCCTTGTCACAGACAGCTTTATAAAAACACATTCTGAAATACCAATGAATCTCTATGACATAAAATGACATTTTGAACTCTGTCTCAGTGCCCATTCTCATTTCCACACTAAGTAAAATTACTTTTATTAGTTTCGTGACAGCTCTGCACTTACATCAGCTCTGCGGAGTTCCAGCCAAATCACAGAAAATAAACTCTTGATGGACAAATACAGCCTCATTATCCAGCTTCCAGCTACTGTAACATCCTCAATCAATATAGCTTTGAATGTAAATAAGAAGGCAGGAATGTATTCAAATTGATGTGTGACCACAGTGCAAAAGTAATTGCAGAGGCTCTTAGCAATTGTGTTGATGTGTACACTCCCAGTGCCTTTCCCAAAGGAACAGTGGATGGGTATGAAACCATTTCTATAAATCCACAGAAAAAAATTCAGATTAGAAGGGATTTTAAGTGTCTGTCACGAGCCAGATGGAGACAACACCTTACTCCTGGCAGTAGTAATGTTTCATTTATTAGTGCTCACTTCCAAACTGGTTCCAATGCTGCTGGCCAACAAGCTGGACTTCTCAGGGAAAAGCACAGCTGCTCCAGGCCAGGCTTCCAGAGAGGCTGTGCTTCAGCCTGTTTCCAGCTGGGAGCTGGCAGGTGCCCTTGCCTGCAGGAGCCTGCAGCAGCAGCACACCTGGGTGCTGCAACACAATGAGCCACATGTTTTCTTTCCCTCTTCATCTGATCCTCACTCTCACAGAGAGTTTTTAGGGTAGAAACAGTTCATGGACTCATCCAGTCCTCATACATAGGAATGGGAGGATACTGCAGTGAGAACCTCAGCACAATAATGAGAGCAGCACTGAGGGGTTTGTGCTGCAACAGCATCAGCCCAGGGATAGCCCAGGACTGCACAATTACAGAATTAGATGTTACTGTAGCTCTGCTCATCAGACCAACACAGCTAAAAATAAACCAGGAAGACATTCCTCACCTAAGGCTCAGGAGGATTCTGGTATGTAGCTGAGTCATGCAATAATCATTAAATTAAACACATCTTGATCCTTGGTTTATGCTCCATCAGCACAAACTAAAAAACCAAGCTTTTGTGCATACTGAAAAAGCAACACTACGCCCACTGAAACAGGCACAAGGAAGTGTTCTGAAGGTCAAGGTCTCCTGGAAAGCAACTGCAGCAGTAAGAATGAATTGTCCTAAGAAAGGAGGAAGTGAGGACTAGCTCACACACATTCTTCTCCAAACAGAATTTGAGAGAATATGTTTAGTGCTTGTGGAAGACATCAGGCTGACAGGAACATCCTTTATCCATGAAACAGCACAAGCCTCTTCCATCCTGTCAGCACCACACACATTCTGCTGGCTAATTGCACTTGCCAGTGAGATCATCTGTGCCAGACACTTATTACGATTCACTAGCACCAGGACAACTCAAAGGGACAAGGCAAATTCCACTTGTCATTTTCCCATAGCAGTTATCCCTGTATCTCTCTCCCCAGCTGCCATTTGTACCTGAGCTGCTCAGAGCACAGGGGTGTGACAGCACCTGGTTACTGCACTCCAGGAATGGAACTTTACTCTGGTGTAAGCACCTTGTCTGTAAGGGAAAGTTCTCAGATCTGCCTGGATCTACCAAAAGATTGTGATGTGAGCACTGGCCCCATCCTCCTACCACTAAAAACATTTCTGCAAGGACAAGGTCACACTGTGACTGATTCTTTGGACCTCAGTCCACAGAAGTGCATTCAACAACTTAGATTACACTGCACTATAGAGTCATTCTTTACCTCTTTCTTCCTTTTTAACTTACAGCACTTCTCCCACACTAAAGGTCCTCTTGAAAAGCTTCACAGTTGCTGCCTGCAATCAAGTGATTTTGTATAGTTTCTAGTCACTTCTTTCTACAACAGAGAGCACTGCAAGGACACATGGCAGGGATGAGGCAGGCCATAATCTGAGAAGACAGTACAGCCTTAAGTTACATGTTGTTTTAATGTACATATGGGATGGCAAGGATCAACAAAAGTTTGTGAAAGGGATCCCAACTGCTACTGTAGAAAAAAAAAAACAAAATAAAAAAGCCCACAAACTGTCAGGGTGTGACACTGATAGCTCAGCTCTTTTCCTCAGGACCAACATTAACAAGACTGGTTTTGTGTTTGGGCTGTTTACTCTTCCTTATCTACATTACATATTTACAGACAGTGAGGAGTATGTACACTAGGATAACATGCTACGAAATGGAGAGCTAAGTATCTCTCCAAGGTCTTTTAAGTGTCAACATGCTTAATAATGAAATGCCAAGTAACTTATTTTCACTTGTAGCCCAGTAACCAAACACCTGTGTCCTGCAATACGAATTCTTCCACCCAATCCCCTAATGTTACCCAAAAATCCTAGAAGAAGGAGAAAGGGACAACACCTTAAATCCTCCATGTTGTCTCTTATTCATTAATATAGCTTAAACCCTAAACTCTTAACTTTCTCACCCAGTGACCTAATAGAATTCTATTTAACTTACACACTCACATTCTCATTTTCTTCTTAGTTTTAGGAGCTTTCTCCATGGTTTCAGCTTAAACTTAGTTTTCTCTTGAGTGTCAGAGCCTGTCAGCACACATACAGGGATATTCTCTGTGCCTCTGACTCCAACAACAAACAAAACGAAACAAAATCTCAAACCCCACCAGATTTCTCAGTTCAATAAATGAGTGACAACCAAACACTATTTTTTTAAAAGCCTGAAGCACTTTAACTTTCACACAGGCATGTTTGGGACTTCAACTTCCCACTTGAAGAAAGGCAGAGTTTGAAAACAGGCCAGCCAATATCACTGAGCATTCAGAGCACCAGCTGCCACAGGCACAACACATTTGAAGCAGCAGAGCACAAGTCACAGGGTCCTGCAGCCAGTGTGGTCTCACAATGGGTGAGAAGTCCAGCTGAGAAGCATGAACTGCCTGGAACAAGGTATTTTTGCAGATCCACTGTCACACACATCTTGTATCTTTGATATCCACAACAATCTCCTCTAACAAGAGGAGTGACAGAACAGAAGTTAAGCCTCCAGTCCCTGTGACTAAGCTGGTTTAATGATTAGAAGCCAATATTCAGGGCTAAAAATGGAAGACCATCCCACTTGCCCCTCAGTCATCAGAGCTGGCCAAATTCAGAGTATCATGAGACCTTTAGTGTTTTCAGGACTCTTGAGTTAATACAGCTCTTTTGGAAGCTGAGTCCTTCCACCTCATTTTCCCAGAGGCTGCGAGGGAGAAGTTACCCCCCTGCTTTAACCCACATCACTTTGCCATATACACACACCTAGCCTGACTCCTACCCTACCCATGAGGATAGCACCAAAACACATTTGCATTGAGAATCAGTGTGAAAACTGAACTGAAATTGAACTGAAATTGGATATTTGATGCTGGGAAGCCAGAATTCCTGAAAAGGAAGCAGTGTAAAACATGTAAAGCTGCAACTCCAAGCTCCACAGGCTTTCCAGAGCTCACTCTCCATGTGCCTTTGTTTGAACAGCAGTATATCCATGTTCTGTACCCAGCTCCCACACACTCCACATGTCCTCCCCTACTCCTCCCACCCACAGGCAAACAGGCTCTGCAAACAAAGCTCCAGCAAGCTTTGTGGAAGCCCTGGTAGAAGGACAATGCTATTCCCTGTGGAGAAGCAAAGATACCCACATAAAGGAGCTGTCTGCTTGGGATGCTGTTGTGGTCTCTTGAGGATGGGATCAAGTGTGTGACTTACAATTAATTTGTTATTTGTGTTCTTATCCTTATTACCATCCACTGAAATTATTAATAGCTCAATTCACTCTTATTTTTATTTTTTTTTAGCTTTTTTTTATTCTTGGTCTTTAAATCAAAGCAATTTCTGTTGGGTAAAACAGTCTGAACTGCAATTTACACTGACAATACAAAGCAGCCCTACCATAAACACATACCTACCCCTTCACATTCCCTTCAATGATCAGAAACAATAAAACAGCTATTTATGAAACAGAAAGATCAATCTAGGATGCACTTCTGCAGGGGACAGACACAGGGTACAGCTGGGGGGTGGGAAAGTTTGAGACAGTGCTACTGGCCTAGAGGGGTTTTAGTTATTAACTGTGTGGAAGGCCCCCCCACTGCAGTGAAAACCCAGACAGGCCTCATTCCCTGCTCTAGCAACACTGAGCTGTGCACTCACCCTGCAAAGTTTTATTGATAAGGCTCCACTAATTTTGTGTTAGTCAGGCACAGGCAACCAACCATCAAAAATCAGATCTGTGGTACAGGTGGTTTTAAATTCAATACAGCAGCACACAGAGTGTAAAATGCAGGACATCTGGCAAGGCACAGACCAGACTCAAGAACCCAACCTCGAGGCAGCATGAGGAGGGACTACAGCACACTCCATTAATACTGAGGAGCATCTTACCAAGAAGGAACTAATCAAGGAATAAGTACATGGAGTCAATCCCTACCACAATCAGGCCTCAACCCTGAAAGCTGCAGGCAGTTTTTAAAGGAGATGCTACCAAAGAACCCCCATGCTTGTGGATATACTGTGTGGCACTTCCAGTTTCACACACCTGAAGCAGCAAGGCAGTATTTGAAAAAGCTCTGCCCCCACAGAAGCCACTTCCACAATTGGGCAGCCCTAAAAGCATATTTTAAATGTATTAAAAATCATCTGAGCTGCCATGTTCAAGTTCTCTGACTGTTGTACAGCTTTGTTTGTTTACTTTGATTCTTACCTGCTGATGTTGCCTGGCTGCTGCTGTGATAAACTCAACAAGAGTATCTACTAATGGCTTGCACATGATCTGTAACAAAGAAAGACACAGTCTCTTATTAGTGGTTTGCTGACAGACAGGTTTGTTTTTCAAGCAAAACAGTCTATATTTTACACAGCCTCTTCAGCAAGAAGAAAATGACACAAGAAAGAAATATCCAGGAATCAGCAACAGTTTATTTGAAAATGAACAGCTTTGTTCACACCAGCTAGGAGTGAAATCTTGATCACAACAAAAAGCAGCAGCAAAACTCTTCACCTCTCTTCACCTGGAAAAATCAGGCAAGCATTTTTCACCCTCTGTGAAAACTAAAGTCTGCATCTGGCTGACACTTTCTGTAGTGTCAATTCACTTTGTGCAGAGCCCCAGTCCCAGGCAAAGAACATGCTGAGTTGTAGCCAGGTGTGGTTTGGTCTCTTCTCCCAGGGAACAAATGACAGAACAAAAGGAAAGGACTTAAAGTTGCATCAGGGGAGGTTTACATTACATATAAAGAAAAATCTCTTCACTGAAAGGGTTGTCAGGCACTGGCACAGGCTTCTCAGGGAATTGGTTGAGTCACCACCCCTGGAGGTATTTAGAAAGACATGTGGATGTAGTGATTTTAAAAGACAATTCTACAAGGAACAGTTACATGGAATCCAAAGGCTTTAGAAATCTGCAGATGGGAGCTTAAGTGCTGCCCATGTGGGCAACACACAAACCTGCTCTCTCTCCATTTCTCAAACTTATGTACGAGGCATTGAGGCTGGTGTCCCAAGAAACCTGGCAAGCAGAGGAATTCTCTCCTGGATGGAGCCCTCAGAGCATCCTCCCCCCGTTACACAAGCCTACATCTCCTCCCACCCTTACATCAGACATCAGTTCTAAAAGGTTTTGAGAAAGGGCTTCTGGCAGCTTTCTCTAGCTTGCTCTGGCCTAAAAACCCCTGAAGAACTGTATGACTTTCAGGCCCATGGCCTGTTTCTTAAAATCTGGCTGTCCTCATAGGGGAGACCAGCCTCAGGCATAGGTCAAGCTTACAGTATATACCTCAAACATTTCAGAGACTTGCACTATCTGAACATCAGGCTTGGAGATTAGATTCAAATTAGACTTTACACTCCTCAGCCTTCTTGGAAGAAAACTGAGAAACTAAGCATGCAGTTGGAGCAGAGCTGGACAGGAGCTACACTTGTTGTTCAAACAAAGTGAGCTGTTTTGCCTCAGTGCAAACCTTGCTCATCCATGTTGTCTTGAATACTGGTAAAAAATTAGAGCTTCTTAGGCTATGTTTTGAAGAGCAGCCTGCTGCTCACCTGCTTTTTGCATGCAGTATCCCAGTCCAAACCATAAATAAGATCCTGGCCTCCTGCAGTGTTGCTATAAAAACTGAGTGTGAGAGTCTGAGAAGGTGAAGATCCAAAGAAATCTCTCAGCAATTTCAGAAGTTTGCAATAGAGCAGAGAAGTTTCTCTCCCTACTCTCCCAGAATTATAATCATTCTTTGGAGCCAGCAGAAGACAGCACAGCATACAGTCAGCAGCACTTACTGGGAAGCGTTTGAAGAGATCATGGAACATGGAGCATGTAAGGGGACTGTTCCGTTTACTGAGGAACTGGGTCAGTGCCTGCTGGTAGATAACAGCCACCTCCTTCACATTCAAACAACCTGGGTCCAAATGCTGTAGGGAAGAAAACAGAACAAAAGCATTTCCAGTGAAACACAAGAATGAATCACTAACAATGAATAAATTAATTTTCATCAGTTCTAAGAGGTTTTTCCAGCAATTAGTTGTGCTTGAGATATGACACAGAATCATGAAGAAAACAGACAAGTGAGCCCCAAATGTGCTCTCCCAGGCATATGATGTCACTGAAGGGCAGCACAGCTTCCCAGTAGGACTACACACACTCCATGTAGTGTGGGGGCTGTGCTGTAGGTTTGTGGTTGGCACATAGCACAAGAGCTCACAGAGCACTGCAAGCCCATGGTGCAGTAGCTGGGCTGTGCACATGGTTCTCAGCTGAAGAGCTACTTGTAGCTGCAGATTTTAGTGTATGTACATATCTGTATCTACATACACTTAGCACCTATGTCCAGGACTCCAAGGTACTCATCAGACAAGCCCTAGCACTGATCAGGGATCCAGCAATCCCAAAACTGTGTCCATGCTCCAATATCCCCCTCTGGTGGGGAACAAGAATCCCAGACACACAGCAACTAAGTTTCTGGTGGAGGTGACTGGACTGGGCTGCCCAATACAAAGGCCTCACTCTGAGGCCTGTGAAATGCAGCAGAGACAGACAGCAGGTGAAAGGGGACCAGACTAAGGGTCTCCTAGTAATTGACATCTGTAGCACAATCAGATGAAGTTTCCCTCCTGAAATCAGGGCTGCTCCACACACTCTTCACCCTTCACCTGAGCCCAAACCTCAGGGGAATAGCAGTTTACTCTCATCCACCACTGTTCTGTGTCTTCCTGCTCCTCAGCATCCTCTGGAAAAAACTCAAGAGTGACTGCCAGGAGTTTAATGGAAAAAACAGCAGATCAGGGAACAGAACAGCACAGATACACATGAGGCTTCTGTGGACATCAACCTGAATCCACTGAATCAGCAGCTCCTGTGCCTATGGACAAGCAGGTACTGAAAGGCAGGAGGCCCAGAGGGAAGGGGAACTTTTCAGTGTTATGGGAATCAGGTAGACAGGTACCTGCAAGCAGCAGCCCCAGTGACAATGAACAAGGAAGGCCCACTCAGCAGAACCAGGAAATGCAGCGTTCCTGGCAAAAAACACACAGCAGCAGCCTCATCTCTTACCTGACTTGCCTGCTGTGCTCTGCTGTCACTCTGTTTCTTGGGCTCAGGGGGAGGAAGAGTTGATGATGTGTTTCCTTTCAACACCTTGAGCAGGTATAATGAGGCACTATAAAAGAAAAAGGGGAAGAGCATGCAGACCTCTGTACTTCTGGAAAATGCAGTATTTACTGGGGACTGCCCCACTGAGGGCTGCCACTGCTGGGAAGCTGTCAGGGAGCCATGCAGCATACACAGGCAGCCCCATGTTGCCAGGAGTACCACGGTTCCTGCACAGCCATGGGGGAGATGTGCTGCAGAGCCAAAAATGTCTGATGGCACTGGGTTGACCATGCAACAAGGTACCCACTGCACACACAGCTGAGTGTGAAAGTCCTTGTGAAACTGGCTGCATGTCACAGGACAGCCTGCTGGTAAATGGCACTCCTATTTACACCACAGAACAGCAAGATCACTCATCTTTCTAACAAATACTTATCTGGCTTATCCTAATTTTCCTGTATTCTACAGCAAAGGAGAAAATACTGGCAAGTACAGTCAGGACTCAATCAATATTGCCCTCATTCTGCTATCATGGAGACAGTAAACACTGCATTTAAAGAACAATCATCACAGGTTGACTAGGAATTGCACTCAGTCCCCACTGAATCACACACACTGCATTGCTCCCTGAGGAAGCCTCAAGAAAGTACTTCCCACCAGCAGCAGCAACTCTATACCAGACCATTTCTGTATCACAGAAGCCATAAAAGACAATCACCAAAAAATAGACATGTTTGAAAATGCTTCAGACTGCCAAGACTGACTAGTCCTTATGTAAGACACAGATGCTGGTATCAAACCTTCTGCAAGGCTCTTGCTTCTCAGACCTCTTAACACACAACATCATCAGATCTCACAGCATCAGTATGAACACTCACCTGAAGTAATAGAGAGCCACTGCAGAGTCGGTGTGCTTGCAGGCTTTCTTGACAAGTCTCTGCACTAAAGCATGCACATCTTCTTGCAGGGAGGCCACGCTCTTGCAGTACTGCTTACTGCGGCACAGCGAGTTCCTGCACAGCATTAAAACAAAGCCAAAGCCATTACCTACAGAGAGCTCTGGGGAACAGATGGCCAGGAACACTTACCACTTTATCAGGGTGAGAGAGAACAAAACCACAACACAGTGAGCGGTAACAAACAATGCTAGCTGTGGGCAGCACATGGCTGTGGCAAGAAGGGTGAGGACACTTAACACTCTTCACCTTCAAGCACAAATTTAGGCATCAGAGCTGACTTTTCTTCAGAGCTCCCACAAAGGGGACTGACTGCCTCAAACCTTGCTACTTACACAACTGGGGTGGGAGAGCAGCACTGAAAATGCATTAGAGAGTGTTGAGGATGTCAAGAAGTGGTGCACAGAGGACACGTGACACAGCATGCATTATGTCTGTCTAGCCGGTATCATCCCTCACTTCTGGCCCTGAACAGAGAATTTACACTGTGCCTGTCTCAGAAATAACTTGTTGAGAGTTTGTTCCAGCCACAGCAGCAACTCTGTACACCTTGGGAGTTGTTGCATGGTCTGACTCAGAGTCAGAGGCCCATGGAGATATTCAGTGACATGACTCTGCACCTGCAATATATGTTTGTTCTTGAGGCTTCCACCTGCAAACTTGACACTTCAAGTCCTTCAGCCTAGAAAATTCAGATCCTAATTCCTTTCCTGCGGGTTATGACTAAGCACTGTGTATGTGTGTGGTGCTAGTAATCTAACCTACACAATCTCTAAGCATAGCAATTGCCTTCAACCTTAGAACGACCAGCTCCTGGTGTTCAACCAATTCTACAGCCATTTATCAAAAGCCATTGTCTATTATCTGGAGGTCTAAAGACACTTACTTGAAGATACTGGCTGTTTTCTGGAGGAAGTCAACCTCCTGCTTGTCAGAGTCTGAGCTCATGCACTGTTCAATCAGCTGAAGCAGGGGCTCAATGATATCGAACACCAAGGGGTTCTCTGCTTGCTTAACCAGGAACACGTCAATCAGATCCAACACCTGCAAACACATTTATCGATGTGAGGAGTACAGCAGACAGGGAAACAAGATGGATTTACCCAGAGCTCCTACCAGTAGGCCGTGGAGAAGCTGGAGGGGGCTGAAAAAAATTATTTACAGCTGAGATGTATATACATTCTGGTATCATTTCTACTGTTAGGGCACTGGAAAGTGAAAATTAAAATTTGAAACTCAAGATTAAGAGTTGTCTGTTGGTGCCAACTCTGTTTAGTGCAGTGACACCATTTAGAAAGAACAGTTACAAGAATCAGTGTTACCTGGCCAGACCTGAGTCACTCCAACCTGGCACAGGTCCCTGTTAGCACCACTGACTGACAGCTCTGCAAGCCCCCCTTGAATTACAGACGGTGCATTAGCATAAAATCAGTCTTTTCATAGAACAGCACCAGAAGGGAAATGCAGTAGAGCCGCTGGCTCACTTCACTATTCAGCCTTGGCTAACCTGACTCCTGACTCCCATCTGGGAGCAGCTGGAGCTGTCCCTGGGTGCTGGAATGTCCCAGAAGGTCCATGCTGACACCAGGCGGCCTGAACTCAGCATTACAGTCACAACCAACCAGGGGGTTTATCAAAATCCCCTCCATTTTACCGGCACACCAAGCCAAAAAAAGCTTATGTTGCAAAATGACCCGAGGCATTTTATGCATGCCTCATTAAGCTTGTTGAGTTAAATAAACCTGACAGGAATCTTTGGGTAGGAAAGGATCTTATTAATTTGAGCATTTCAGATCAGCAAATGAAAACCAGTGAACTTTTTGAACAGCACAATCCTGGTTTTCAAACAGGCCTGTGAAGCCCCAGTCTCTGACCCCAACAGTGCTGTGCCAGGTGCTGTACAAAGCCAGAACAATCCAGTCCCAGCTTCCAGGAGCTCATGACATATGTGAATGTCCAAGCTGTTTAGTGCTAGGTAGCTCACAGCATGCACAGGCTTCAATTAACATGCTACTCAGCCAGAGTACTCCTCTCTCCCACCTTAGCCTTGAAATCCCTCCGTAGGATCTTCTCTTTCCGCATTCTGTCTTTCTCATCCTTCTTTGCCTGGATCCGCTTCTGCTGCTCAGCAAAAAGGGCTGAGATGTTCTTGTCAAGAGCCATCATAGCCTCATCATCCAGCTCTTCATCACTCTTATCTCCTTCCTTAAGTTTTTAGAAGAGAAAATCCAACACATCAACTTATATACTTCAGAAAGACAGTGGGGAGGGAACCAGAGCGAACATCAGACTCAAGCAGGGATGTACCTAACCCAGAATAATATTGTAGGGAGGGAACACTGAGACCCATGAGAAATCTCACTTTTATTTCCCATCAGGCAATCTGTCTGCACAGCACTAACATGTAGAGAGGATCAGGAGAGGAAAGAGGCTGAGGTTTTGACCCGACTCCCTCTGTGCTGTTCCCCCTTCAGTAAAGAGGTTCACATGTTGCTACATCCTCAACCTTTATTGGAATCATTAAACCAAACTCTATCAGTGCTATAAGTAAGTCTCCAGAGTGGCCTTCAGGGAACACTCCTCCACACAGGCCAGCCAACAATATCTCAGTGCTTTAGTTCACCTCAATCTCATTTATTACGGGCAGGAGCACAAGCTGTGTCAGGCTAGATTGAACAAGCTGAAGTGCTCAAGACATAGGAACAATAAATAAAAGGACAAGTGACTTATTCCCACAGCTCACCTAAGACCTTGAGCTGTCTCAAGTGCTCAGCTGCAAGGGCTGAGACTGCAGGAGTTCAGGCAGGACGAGGGTTACTAGATCATCTCTCACCACATCCCAACCTCCTGGTATCTGTATCAAGGTAGGCAGTGAAAACATACCAAAGTGTTCCCTGCTTGGAGAACTTTCATCAGCTGACTGCGAAAATTATCATCAACTTCTTCATTCTCCTCATCTCCACTGTCAGTGTCGTCATCATCCGAGGAGCCCTCGCTTCCTTCTTCATCCTAAGGAAGGAAAGTTCATCTCCTGAGCCCACCCTACAAGCCCAACTCAATTCTCAGATGTGTCACTGTTCAGAAATAAAACCTCAACCCTCCCCTATTGCCTTCCTTGTAGCCTTCAGATCCAAATACAGACACCTCAGACAAGGGGGTACCAGGTCTCCACAAGACCTAAAAGTGGAATATAATACGGACTTCTCTGTTATATTAAATAAGTATCAAAGAGAAGTTTCCAAGGAACAGCTCCCATCTGACCCTCCTCTGCTGATGCCTGTAATGCTTCGTGACTTGAATATCTACAGTCCTTAAAACCATGAGATCTGGAATCCAGCTGGCTGTGCATCACAGCCACAATTCCATCTGTGGCTGCAAAAAGGAGAGGTCTGTGCTCATTTCAGGATGCAGCTATTTATTCTCAGAAAGGCACCTGTTCAACCAGCACACCTACAACAGCAGAGACACTTAGGCATGCACTTCCAACAAGCCATTTGTGTGCTGTACCCTAAAAATAAATCTTAATAGAGTGACAGCCATTTTCCTCAAATAGAGAAATGATAATATATTAACACAGTTCAGGAGGAACATTAAACATTAAGGATATGAATGTCACTGGCAATGGCACAATTACCGTGTCCTGTGCAGATTTGGTCTTTTTGTTCGATTCTTCCATCACAACAACTGCACTTTCTTCATTTTGCTCTTGGTTAGGGTCAAAAACCTACAAAAAAAAAAAGGGACTTGAGTTTTTTCAGTGTTTTGTTTTTAAGCATTTCTTGTGTACAACAGCCAGAAATTTCAGCACAGTAAACCAGCTGAATAACTGAACTTTTAGTAAGGGCATTAACTTTCTGCTTGTTAACATGCCAAGTTCTTTCTGTAAGTAACAAAAAAGGGGGAGAAAACTGAAGAGGCTGGTGGCATCACACATCTTGGTTTGTTACAAATCAAGTATTGAGTTCATCACAAAGTATCTGACAGCCCATCTTTGCAATCCATATATTATATTCTCAGTAGGCATCACCTTTCTTAGTGGTATGATCAATTCAGATTTTTAGTGTCACTTATTTTTAGCACCTCTATGAAAAAAGCACCCTTCTAGGAAAAAAAAAATGTTACCATTTATACTCACATATAAAATCTACCAGTTATATAAACTGACCCAGGAATTTCTTCAGCCTAAAATTACCAAATAATACAGCTCAAAGTTAGCAGATCTCAGGCTCCTGTAAAAAAACAACCAAACTCCTCCTCCACAAAAACAAAAAAAAAAAAAAAAACCAACTCCTCCCCCCCAAAAAAAAAAAAAAAAAAAAAAAACCCAACTCTCTCTAAACTACAGTTCAAATTCAGTAGCATACATCATCAGGCATTTCCTAAATCAAGTAGAATTTAAATTAAACCCAAAATTGAGACATGCTTGTACATACATCTGTTAGGGACAAAACAGGCAAACAGTACAAAGAGGCCCTACTAGTGCCTCACTTACATCCAGGATCAGCTGCAAGCCCCTCTTGGTCAGGTTAGGGCATATATATACAAACACACTCTTGGAAATCCGACGTAAGAGGAGGCTGGGCTGGGCAAGAAGGGAGAGAAGGATTTCCACCATCACCTCAACCCATCCTGGCTCAGAGTTGTCTGCACAGGAACAAACAAACAATGACAGGAAGAGGCTTTGTGTATCAGTAAGAAATACAGAAAAATTCACCAAGGAATAAAAAAATCAAATTGTCCTTCTAGTTGACTCTTAAAAGTACCCACTCAGCAACACAGACCAGAAAGCTGGGAGGGAGAAACCAGAGGGAGAAACCAGAGGGAGAAGCATGCTTGAAATGGTGTTTTGACCACTGCAAAGGCTTACCAGGTCACAAAAGCTACTATTTCTTCAATCATTACTTAGATTAGCAGTACTTCAAGTTGAGTGACACCTACTTGGCTACATTAAAGCAGTTGGCAGCTGGTCAGCAAAAGTATATGCATTTTATAATGTTTCCAGTGAAATCAGAAGTCACAGCAGCCCATGAAAAGTGATAGCATTTGAAATTTGTCCTTTGGTCCAAAAGCTTGGGAGTCCTGCTCCACAACCAACCAAACCACCAAAGAATTACAGCTTTTATTTTCACAGTGCCCTCAAATTGATTTACACAGGTTTCAGGAGGACAAGACCACAGTTGGAGAGAAAACCAATTTTTTTCCTGGTCAAGTCCCAACCTAGAGGGTCCACAGGCCCTAAACAAGGATCAGCCTCCATCTCCCAATATGATGTGTATACACAGAGGACAAATTTAGTTTGCTCAGCACTCAAGCTAAGAAGAAAACATGTTTCATGCCTTCTGGGTGTTCGAGCCCACAGCTTTGCCAAGCAGACACCACCAGCCACACAGAACAATGACTCAAGGAGAATGAACTCCCTTGCAGGGCAGCTATGGAGCTCAGCTCTCCTTTCCAAGGCACACAGGAACGCAACCCACTCACAGCACAGAGAGCTGGAGCAGAAGATTTAGAACAGCACAGAAGGAGAATGAAGAAGGAATTCTCGTGGGGGTAAGTGCATCACGCCAGAACCAATGCAGAGTGCTTCACTAATGCAGAACTGCCATCTTCTGTCTTTGACAGACCACTAACAATCCCTTTCTTTCTGTATAAAGGACTCACCAGTCTTCTTCTTCTTCTTTTTGGCTTCTTTGCTGAATGCCCTCTCTGTGCAGTTCAGAAGGTCGCTCAGAACATCCACTGTTTCAGACTGATTCTGTTTGATCACAAGCAGACAGTAAACAGGCTCAGAACTCTCCACTACCAACAACAACAGAAGGAATATGCTCCAAATCTAAGGACCACTCTAAACAAATATTACAACCAACTACTACAACTCTTTTGCAGGAAAAAAAACCATGAATTTAAGCAAAAATTGGTCCAGTCAGCAGCAAATCAAGGGCAGAACTAATGCTCAGGCCAAGCTTTGCCCACTACACATCTACAGGCAGTGTAAGAATCACAGTTTATTAGCTGCCAGTTGCCCATTTTCAGAAGCCAGAGGTTCTGAAAGGCTGGGTCTCTGAACACAGAGAAGCTCCCCATCTTGGTGTTCACAAAGCCCAGCTATCAGCCTTTTTTATACTACAGAAATATCTACCAGATATCTTACCTTGAAAAGATGAATGGCCACTGAAAGCAGAAGTTGTTGGAAAGCGCCAACTTTGGCACTGTCTGATCTGTTTTCCTTCTTCTGCAGATTCTTCACAGACTGAAGTGTTCTGAAGAAAGAAACCTCTGTGAGTTTTTCATAATTACAACAGCAAATCATCTCATATGACCAGACTAAAAATGTGACCAAAATTATAGTACTGTTTTGTGTAGTTAACATTTCATTTATTGGCACTGGATACTCTTTTAGTACACAATCTTAACCCAGTAATAGTATCTCATTGAATGTGGGTTACAAAAACACTGCACCTGTGCACAGACTGCATTCCTAATACCTAGACCTTTGTGAGGAATCAAGCTCAGAAAAGTCATTGAGAAATTTGTACAGGTGTCATTACAAGAAAAGATGAGCAATCGTGTTTGGGAGAGGGACTATGAGCAAAAATAGAAAAGGACATGGCTACCACATACTTAACACATAGAAAGAAAGGAATGAGGTGAAAAGAAACAAAAAGACACTCTGAAACCCAGCCATGGGTGCACTCAAAGGGAAGAAAAAGAACTGCCACTGCCTGTGAAATGGCTGTGCTACAGCAACCAGAACAGCAGGAGGCAAAGAGAATACAACATCTCTTTTACTGTCCTAGAGAAACCAAGACCAGGGCTTTCCCACCTTTTTCACTTCACCAACCCAGCACCCAGTTTCCCACGACTCTCACCTCTCCCAGATATCCCTCTGTTCCTCAGTAAAAGGTTTCACAGCTTTGACATGCTCACTGGAGAGCAGCTTGTTGGCATACTCAGCTAGGAGAAAGATCCACAGCTTCCCATCTGCAGTCACACCATGGATGTGCTTCTGTCTCAAGGCTGCAGCCTCTGCTGCATTCCCCAAAACAGGCAGGGAGTTTAATGTCTGAAGTAACCTGCAAAGAAAGAAATGCTCCAACATCAGTCTACCATTCCAAACTTCTTGCACCGGTGTTCACAAGCTGATCTTATCCTCAGGAAAAAAGAGAAATTTCCAAGCTTAAAGCATGCAATCAAATCCTTACCCAAAGAAGTAGTTCTCTATCTCTGTATGATCCCGTTCATTTAGGGGCTCTGATGGAAGGACTCTAGCCTCAGCTATCTGGGAGTTCTTCTTCTTAGCAACAAAGAAAGCATGGAAGAAGCAAAACCTAGAATAGATGGAAATAGGAACACAATGAAAACCCAGACTGGTCATAACAAAGCAAAATCAGCCCATGTGTGCAAACCAAACAGCTCCACATTAAAGGAAGTCCAAGCACTGAAAAAAGCCACTGTTTACAATGAGACTGTTTTCTTGAGATAGACAAGGTAAAGAAGAAAAAAAATATTCTCAGGACTTCACAAAAGTGAAGCACCAACACTTAAGGCCACAAAAGACAATACTAAGACCACCATACTCTCCAAGACACTTTAAGTGACAGATAAATACCTATTAAGATCTCATGTTAAAAATAGTATTTTCAAGCAGTTTAGGCAAGCAGGAATGGAAAATGTATTGAAAATAAATGGGACTAATGTGATTTTAAGTGCCAACCACTTATGACACAGATTAGTCCAATTATGCAGCAGGTATTTTGAAAACAAAACCTAGTCTCCTAAATTATTTATTATGGAGCATTTCCACTAATGGATTTGCTTGGTGTCATGGGGACAGCTTATCTGGAATACTGCCGTTGAGCTACACAGAATTATCCCAAGCACACATGTCTTTACATCAGTGTCACCTGGCAATGTCCATCACAACGCTCTCTTCTCTTCTTGTTGCACTTTCAGTGATGCTAACCAGTCGGTGGATGATCCATTTTCTCAGTCGAGCAGTCTTCTGTTGTGCTCTTTGAAAAAGAAGGTGGGCACAATCAGCAGTCTGAACACTAACCCAACATGAATACACACTGCACAATCCTCTGCATCAAGAGGTGATTTTCAGATATTTAAAGGCTTTACATAAAACTGGAAAAGTTATGTAGTAACAAAGCAACAGGCACAAAAGAGATGTAATCTTCTCAAGTTTGCTTTTTACTATTCAAAAGGCAATCTATTTACCCCACAGAGTCTGCAGATGAGCAAAAAGTGCTTCAAGACTTGCAGCAGTCAATAGAGTGAGGGTGGGTTATAGGTGCCACTCAACACATAACCTGGCCTGAATGCCAGCATGTCTAATACACATATAAAAGTGTGTTCCTTTCAATTCCTACAAAGACTTGAGAAGCTGTACTGAAAGAGGAAACCACCAGACATATTCTCCAAAGCAACTGTCAGGGCTAGAAAAAGAAAAGGCTCTTTTGGTGATCCAGTCTGCTTTGGGCAGGCTGGCTGGCTCTCAAGATGCTTGCAGAATTTGCAGAATTGAATTTTATCCCAGCAAAACAGTCAGATGCTGGGGCTAAACTTTCTGAGACAGAGGAAATAAACAATTGTCAATTCATAGCAAAGCAACCAGTAAATGTTGAGAGGAAGGTGCAATACCCAAGTACTCACATGTCTGCATTTTCCCGGTTCTGTTTTCGTCGGTTACTTGAGAAGTCTAAACAACAGTCCAAGTCTGGCCTGAGGAACATGTCTTTGAGCCAGCAGATGTATTTTTGCAAGGCCACTGCCTGCAGGTGTCTCACTACCCTGGAAGCACTCAACAACACTGGCCTCCCTTGATTGGTAAGGGTAGAGAAGCCCATCATCACAGCCAGTTGCCTCTCTGGGTCATCACAGCCACGCAGAAATGTATCTATATATCCCTCCATTTCTGCAGCAAACTTAAATCCCTGTGCAGACTGAAAAACATGATCAAAGAATCAGGTCAGGAACTTCACACTCAGTCTGAATAGCTCTGTAAGTATAAATCATAGAATCACAGAATGACCTGGGCTGGAAGAGACCTCAAATCTCATCTCATTCCCAACCTCCTGTCATGGGCCTGAAGGAACAGCTTCCACTAGACCAGACTGCTCCAAGCCCCATCCAACCTGGCCTTGAACACTTGCACTGTAAATCACATGAAAGAATTTGGCTGCAGTAAATAAATTAAAGCCACGTGCCTGAATATTTGTCCTAAAGTTTACAGTCATCAGTTTCACCTCTGGGATTGTGTTACCACAAAAAGCCAAGCTAAAAGCCATTTTTATCAGTATTGCCTTTTTAGTTTTCCTCTGTTTATTTCAGGGTTGTGTTGTTTGCTGACTTCCCAATAGGGGAAGAGGAGCTCTAAAATCCTATTTCAAATAAATTTTGTGCTTAAACCTCAGATGTGCTTATTGAAACAAGCACTAACAAACAAAAGCACGAGCTGTCCTTTTTTGTCTTCCAATGTTGATGGGACACTGGGCACAATGATAAACAAAAAGGAGCTTCTGGACACACAAAAGCAAAGGGACTGTTAAAGAACAACACATGACACTGTCAATTTGCTGAGGGCTGCCCTTCCTCTCCTTCCCCCATCATTAAAGCTTTCCTGGCACCATCAGTGAAAGCAGGTGGGACAGTGCTGAACAGTTTCCATACCCTTGAAACAGGCAATGACAATCAAACACAGGCTATACTCAGCCTACTGCAACAAGTGGTCATACAATAACCTTGCTTTTACTAAGAGTTCAAGGTATAAAATTACAGAAACTTTTTTTATACAAGATGATTTCAAACCAGAAGTGGGGCAGAGATGACTTGTGCTCAAGACACGACCTGCAGCTTGTTCAAAGACTTACCTGAGTTGCTACAACGTGTTCTCCATAGTGCAGCATCACCTTCCCTTTGAGAACCACCTGCAGCTGCTCCATGGACAGCAAGGGGAGAGCACTGCCCAGCAACCGGTAGCACATGTAACTGAGTGGGAACAAAGAACATTCCCTCAGGCTAAAGCACAGCAGTAAATCCACACACAGGGGTAAGACAGAGAGGAAGTGCTGGGGCAGAGGCCAGGAGCATGCAGGGATATGGAAGTCAAATTCTCTGGGTCAAGAAAAAGAAGGATAATGTGGAAAACAAAGAGTGTATATTAAAACAAACCTCACAGGTCCTGATTTCTCCTTCAATAGCCCGTTCTCCACAACTTCATTCCAGAACAGTTCAAAGGCACCTTCCTTCAGTGCAACTTGTAGCAAATCAAGCACTACACTGGGCAACTTCTTCTCTTCCTTCTCAGACTTTGCAACACTTTTCAGAAGCTCTACAAGTCTAGAACAAGAAATAAAATTATGTGAGAGATCTGACCTGAAAGGGAATTGCTAAAGGCCAAATTCATCTTGCTGACAGACACAGAACTGAGAACTGCAAGCTGTGCCTCCTGGGAGAAATGACACAACTTTGGAACCTGCATAACAATCAACACTTAATCCTTAGCAGCCCCTGCAGTGGCAAATACAAGCAGGAATCAGAATTACAGCCACATTTCTCTCACTGCTAGCCAAGAGGAAAATCATGTTCATTTAAAGCTCCCTATTTAAGAACTTACCTAGAAATATTGTCTTCATTTACTACGGTAGGTGAGCCAAACAGCTTCTTCAACTTTTTAGGTTTCAGAACACCAGGGAATTTCTGCATACCCACAAGCAAAAGGTGCAAGTTCTCTGGAGATGTGAAGGCTGAAGAGAGGTCACCTTGCAAGATGTCAAACAGGACCTCCTGAAACACAGTTTCGGGTACCTGGACAGGAACGAGGGTGAGAGCATATGAGAAATATCTGAAGGCATTTCATTAACTTGCAGTGAAGTAAGTACATTAAATATCTGCAGTGGAGGATGTTTTACTAAAACCTTGCAGTGTTCTGGAACCTCTAGAAATAGTCTTTATGGTGATGTAACAGAAAATAAATAATGGATGTGTCCATGACTGCCAGACAGTCCCAGGTGCTTAACCATGGGGAGTAGGACAGTATGTTGTCATCAGACAGCAATTCTGGTCAACTGACTCCAGCTGCAATTGTTCTCTTGCTGTCTGACTGCTCTGCCTGAACAGCTAAGCAACTCAGGGACAAGGAAACTCTATTTTTATTTAACACTGCTAGTCTTCATGTCTACAAATAATATCCACTCAAAAAAAAATAAACTCTTATTTTACTACATACTCAGAGCTCTTTACTCCTTGTCCCTACATCATTGCATTCCCAACAGCACAAAATTCAGCCTTAGGACAAGGCTTGGTGCATAGAGAAGGTGGTTTTCTGTTCAGTTTTCAGCATACATCTGTTCAAAAGAGCAGATGGTCTAACACATCATCCAAGCAAGTGAAATTTGAAGCAACAGACTGTGGGATTGTCCACAATGAGGTCAAACTAAGCTAAACCAGAGCACCCTTCTGGAATACAAGCATCTGCCCACGGGCAATATAGGGACATCTCCCACAGTTTACACTCGCTCTTCCACACCCCCTGTAACTTCCAGCTGTGGACAAACTAAAGAAAAATCTGACCCCAAAGACAAGCCCTCTCCTCCTCCCACCCCACCAAGCCCCAGCCCCACGTGCTGTGCCTGTACCTCAGAGGTGATGTCAATAAGAGTTTTGCGCGGGAGATCTCTGAGGTGTGTTTGGTGATTTGTCAGCTGCTGGAGAAGCTGGATGCTTTCCAGGAGAGCTTTATGGTCCTAGAAAGGAAAGATAAGCCAAAACCAGAGGACATATATCAGAAATAAAGCTGGAGGCTCAGGTAATAATCCACTCTTTAGATATTTATGCCTACTTGTAATAAGAAACATGCAATTGTTTCTTGATAGGCCACTCAGCTTTTCCCAACATCATGTTTTCCAGCTGGATATGACAACACAGAATGAAAATCCCTTCCTTCCAGGACAGACAGGAACCTCCTGTACTATTTGACACAGTTCCTACATTCCACTCAGGAACAGACATTAGAAAGTCACAAAGAGTCCATGGATGACAAAGTAGAAATGAACTGAACTTGATGCTTCAAGTGCCACTGCATTGATTACCCAGTGACCCAGCCTTTCTCTGCCAATCCTCTTTCCACATCAGAAGCACCAGAACCAGACCTGGCACACCTGACAGCAGTGTTACCTTCACAAGCCGCCCAGACTGGAACAGAGCCATAACTCCAAAAAAGTTCCCAAAAGCAGCATTTCTCACAAGTTTCTGAACGGAAAGCAAAAAACAAAAAACAAAGAAAAAGAAAATAGGTAAAAATCTGCTCTCCCGAGAGGCTTTCATGTACAGCTATATGATCAGTGGAGCAAGATGGCAGGAAGATCCAGCCTTGAACACCCCACCATGGGAAGAGAACATACTGAAAAGCAACCCCCTGCACAAAGTTTAAGAACTGTGCTAGAGTAGTCTTCATCACACTGACAAATCTCACCTTAAACAGGGCCAGATGACAATGACATCAACTTCTAGTTTTTAGGAACAGTTATTTCATTATAGTCACTTGCTTTAACAAGAACCCCAAAACTACATAGAGGACAATTCATTTAAGTTAGCAGTTGGCAAATGTTGCCATGAGCTGACTTACTTTTTTCACTTTTTCCAGATTGTGTTTTTCTTTTATCTGTTCCAAAATGCTGCACAGTGGAATTTCCTCAAAAGCCTGCAAAACCTGAGGAGAGAGATGGAATAGCTCTTTGCAGTTCTTCCATTTCATGACATTGTATTGGGTTAAGCTAAAATAGAGCTGAACAGTTGTTCAGCACAGCAGCAGATGTGCTGCTTTATCAGGCCAGAATAAAGACAACCAGAGCAGTAAAGATGTACAGAATAGGAAGTAGGCTGGGAGAACTGGGATTGTGCAGCTTGGAGAAGGCTCCAGGGGAGATCTTAGAGCTTCTTTCCATGCCTAAAGAGGCTCCAAGAGAGCTGCAGAGGAACTCTGGGGTCCCAGAGTGCCAGGACAAGGAGGAATGACTTCACATTGACAGAATAGGTCAACTTAGGCTAGATATTAGGAACAAATCACTCCCTGTGAGGGTGGAGGTTGCCCAGAGAAGCTGTGGCTGCCCCATCCCTGGATATGTTCAAGACCAGGCTGGATAGGGCTTGGAGCAACCTGGTCTATTGGAAGGTGTCTCTGCCCATGACAGGGGGTGGAACGAGATTTTTAAGGCTCCATCCAATCCAATCCATTCTAGGATTCTATGCAAACACAAATATACCTGCCGATATTCCAGGTTTTTTCCCTGTACATGACGGAGTAATAATGAGAACATTTTACTGAAACTGCCTGACCCCGTAACAGAGGTAATCAAACTTTTCTTAATGGGTAAGGCGCTGATCAAAGTGGGAAACACACAGGCTCTTCTGCTTTCTCAAATTCTCAGGTGAGATGAGGTCACACACCACTGATGATACCCCTTGCTGGTTGTCTACAAATTCAACCACTGTGGAGGAAAAAACTCTGAAGTATTTGTTAAAGGGATACTTTTTCAGATATCCCACATCAACAGACCAAGACCAAGAGCAAGATAGTTTTAAGAAGTAGTAATAGTACTAAATGCAGAATAACTGAAAACTTGGTCACAGTTTGTAAATTAAGGATGGTCCTTGAAGCAGGACTGAATTATGTAGTATGAATGTTATATTGGTATAGTTCATAACTTTGTAAGAGTTTCTAAAGCAGAGTATCACCATTTTAAAACCACTACGGTTACTGTGAGAGCCTCCCCTCCCATGTGCAGCCAGAAGAGAGCCCTCCAGCCTTGCACAGCCAGCAAAAAAGACCCCAGGCATGGACAGAGGCTGCCGACGGTTCTGATCCGCGCTGGGAAGCACTGACCTGCGCCAAGGCCAAGCTGAAGCCAGGGCGGGCGGCCTCGCGGGTGGCTCCCAGTCCCTCCACCAGCCTCTTCAGGGTGTACTTGAGCTCATCGTCCTGCAAGAGAGACCGAGCTGGGCGGTGTCCGGGCTGCCCCGAGCGCGGCCCGGCCGCCAGCCCCACGGCCCGTGCCCATCCGCACTGCGGCGTTCCCAAGCGGGAGCGGAGGGATGAGCCGTGTGACCCCACTGCCCGCCCGCACCCGCACCCGCCGCCCCTCCGGCCCCCGCCTCACCTTCTTGCCTTCCCGCAGGTGCCGCAGGAGGTTCTCCGTGGCCGCCAGCCGCACCTCCTGCTCCGGCTTAGCGATGTCCCAGAAGAAGTCGAGGAAGGCGCGGCCCTGCCGCAGCACCCCGCGGGGGTCGGTGACCGCCGCGCCGCCACCCCGCTGCTCCCGGGGCTCCATCTCCTCCATCCCCGCCATGCCGCCACTGCTGCCGCACGTGGGGCCACCCGCCCGCTCCGCCTCTTCCGGGGCAGCGCGGCCACCGCGGGAAGGGCTCGGCTGTGTGAGGCGCTCTCCTCAGCGCCCCAGAGCCTCCGTCCTGCTCCCCTCATGATCGCGCCTCAGCGCCTCCCGGCCCTCCAGCCCCGCTCCCCTCAGCGCCTCCCGGCTCTCCAGCCCCGCTCCCCTCAGCGCCTCCCGGCTCTCCAGCCCCGCTCCCCTCAGCGCCTCCC